>NC_063333.1:56603365-56656187 GCF_021869965.1 Rhincodon typus | reverse complement strand
GCTCCTATGATGCTGCTTGGCCTGCTGTGTTCATCCAGCCCTGCACCAGGTTATTGCGGGCTGCTGGTCCCACTCACTCTATTTCACATATGCATTTGTCATATGGATGCCTTTCCTGGTAGTGGTATGTTTGTAAAGTTATTTGTGCACTTGGTATTTTTAAAAAAAAAAAGGGGAAAGAACAAGCACAAAAAAAACAAGTGGTTTAGAATCCCTGCCGTTCAGGGGGCTGACTCTGAGCTGGCTGGTCACAACCAGTGTAGTGTACACAAGTAGGTAAAGGGTGACTTGATGATGGGATACTGGCTTCTGTACAGTTATTTCAAACTCCATCTGCCAATTTTTATTTACTTATCCAAACTATCCACATTCCCTTACAGATTGCTTATGTCTGTGACACAACATCCCCTCCTATCTATTTTTATATCATCATCAAATTTGGATATATTACATTCTGCCCCCTCCTCCAAGTCATTAATACACACTGGAAATAATAGAGGTCCTGGGACTAATCTTCATGAGTTCTGCAAATCATGATGTTCCAAACTAAAAAATGACTTATTAATCCTGAATACATTGTTCCACATGATATAAACTGTTATAAGATCTTTCCTCCCATTAGTGCCTCACTTATTTGTTATTGTTGGGATGTTTATATTGTTCACCACTGTGAAGACTGATGCAAAATATTGGTTTAATATTTAAATTATCTGCCATTTTTCTGCTTTGTTAATTCCTCAGTTGTATTCTTCAAGGTTCCATGACGTATGAGACTCAAGCTCCCAACAGTGTGGAAACAGGCCCTTCAACTCAACAAGTCCACACCAACTCTCAGAACATCCCAGCTAGACCCATCCTCCCATAACCCACATATCCCTGAACACCACAGGCAATTTAGCATGGCCAATCCACCAAGACTGCATATCTTTGGACAGTGGGAGGAAACGTAGGGAGAATGTGCAAACTCCACACAGACAGTCACCTGAGAGTGGAATCGAACCTGGGCCCCTGGTGACGTGAGGCAGCGGTGCTAACCACTGAGCCACCATGCTCTTAGTTACTCTTTTTCTTTATATGGTAGAAGCTCTTCCTGTTTTTACTCTTTTGCCAATTACCTTTTGTAATAAATATTCCTCCTCCATTATAGGTCTTCAGTCATCTGCAACAAAAACAAGAAACAAAAAAGCACCGTATGTTCTGGCAGCAACTGTGGAGGGAAAGCAGAGTTAATGTTTCAGGTCTTCTTCAGAACTGGACCCAAAATATTAACTCTACTTTCTCCCCACAGAAGCTTTGAGACCTGCTGAGTTTTTTCCTGCAATTTCTACTTTCATTTCTGATTTACAGCATCCGCAGTTCTTTGTGTCTTTTTCCTGGTATTCTCATCTCTGGTCCAAAAATGTTTCTACATTAGCAGCACATAAAAATTCATTCCTATCTGCTTCCTCTTCCAATTTGTTGACATTCTTTAAACAAATATACACACATAATGTGAGCATACTGACTTAGACTCATAGAGTCATAGAGCTGTAAAGCATGGAAACATAGCCTCGGTCCTACTTGTCCATGCTGACCAGATATCCCAAATCAATCAATCCACTTACGAGCATTTGGTTCATATCCATCCAAACTCTTCCTATTCATACACCCATCCAGATGCCTTTTAAATATTGTAATTGTTCCAGCCTCCACCACTTCCTCTGGTAGCTTATTCCATACACGCCCCGCCCTCTGCATGATAAAGTTGTCCCTTAGGTCCCTTTTAAATCTTTCTTCTCTCCCCTATAAACCTGTACCCTCCAGTTTTAGACTTCCCTACCCCGGGGAAATGACCTTGACTGTTCACCCTATCCATGCTCGTCATGATTTTATAAACCTCTATAAGGTCACCCCTCAGCCTCCAATGCCCCAGGGAAAATAGCCCCAGCCGATTCAGCCTCTCCCTATAGCTCAAGCCCTCCAACCCTGGCAACATCCTTGTAAATCTTTTCTGAACCCTTTCAAGTTTCACAACTTCCTTCCTATAATCGGGAGACCAGAATTGCATGCAGTATTCCAATAGTGGCCTAACCAATGTCCTATACAGCCACGACATGACCTCCCAACTCCTATACTCAATGCACTAACCAATAAAGGTAAGCATACCAAATACCACTACCTACCTGCAACTCTACTTTCAAGGAACTATAAACGTGCACTCCAAGGCCTCTTTGTTCAGCAATACTCCCCAGGTCCTTATCATTAAATGTATAAGCCCTGCCCTGATTTGCCTTTCCAAAATGCAGCACCTCACATTTTTCTAAATTAAATTCCATCTGCCACTGCTCAGCCCATTGGCCCACCTGATCCAGGTCCCATTGTACTATGAGGTAACCTTCTTGGCTGTCCACAATGCCTCCAATTTTGGAGTCATTGGCAAACTCACTAAACATACTCCCTATGTTCACATCCAAACCATAAAATGCAGAAAGCAGTTCACCCAGCACCGATTCTTGTGACACACTGCTGGTCACAGGCCTCTAGTCTGAAAGGCAACCCTCCAACACTACCCTCGGTCTCCTACCTTTGAGTCAGTTCTGTATCCAAATGGCTAGCTCTCCTTGTATTCCATGTGATCAAACCTTGCTAACCAGTCTACCATGATGAACCTTGTCGAACCCTATACTGAAGTCCATACAGATCACGTCCCTGTTCTGCCTTTGTCAATCCTCTTTGTTACTTCTTCAAAAAACTCAATTAACTTAATGAGAAAAGATTTCCCACACACAAAGCCTTGTTGACTATCCCTAATCAGTCCTTGCCTTTCCAAATACATGTAAATCCTGTCCCTCAGGATTCCCTCCAACAACTTGCCCACTACCGATGTCAGGCTCACCGGTCTATAGTTCCCTGGCTTTTCCTTACCAGCTTTCTTAAATAGTGGCACCACGTTAGCCAACTTCCCCTCTTCCAGCACTCACTGCTGGCCATTGATGATACAAATATCTCAGCAAGGGCCCCAGCAATCACTTCCCTAGCTTCCCACAAAGTTCTAGAGTACACCTGATCAGGCCCTGGAGATTTATTCACCCTTATACGTTTTAAGACGTCCAGCACCTCCTCCTCTGTAATATGGACATTTTTCAAGTTGTTGCTATTTATTTTCCCAAGTTCTCTAGCTTCCATATCCTTCTCCACAGTAAACACTGATGCAAAATACTCGTTCTGGAACATTTCATTCATTTTTGAAGATCAATTAAATTTGGTTACAATGCTACATTAAAGTTGTTAATTCATTTCTTTTCATTTTTTGCACCAAAAAAGTTGTAATTTTATTGGTGACTGTTGTGTCGGAACTGTGATTACAATATTTACCCACAAAAGGGATATTGAAATTAGATGAGGAATTAAATCAGATAAGGATTTGATTCCAAAATCACTTTCTTTGATTTGTTATGGCTTGACTGAACTGAGAGAATGTTATTGAACAAATTAAATCTGCAGTGAATCCATTCAAATTATTGTTAATTCAGTGCATTTTCATGAAGAATTGGTTTACTATTGATTAGTTTTTGGCCTGAATCCAAGTGCAATCAGGTAAAATAAAGCAAAGTCTGTAAATAGTTTCAATAATATTCCTCCATACCAGCGCATGATT
Organism: Rhincodon typus; assembly: GCF_021869965.1. NCBI lineage: Eukaryota > Metazoa > Chordata > Chondrichthyes > Orectolobiformes > Rhincodontidae > Rhincodon > Rhincodon typus. Next base: position 56,652,550 of record NC_063333.1, on the reverse strand, counting down.
TAGGCAGAACTTTAATACTGCTCAAGGTCCTGATTGCAAGTGGGAATGTTCCCCTGGCCAGATTTTTTAAAGATCAGTTAAGTGATCAGTTAAGTAATTAATTACTGTCAGAGGTGGCAACTCAGCAGTCTCAACCAAGATTCCCAAACTGGTATCCATTAACAGGACCTGAAGAACTGAAAGAATGGCATTTTAGTGAGTTTTGGGGATACTGGGCCGAGTTAGGTAGACCATATGAAGAGTGAGCCGGGATTGTAGACCGCAGATTTCACAGATAACAGGGACCTAATGGATACAGTGGTGATATGATGGGCAAATGGCCTTCCACTGTACTGAAGTGATTCTGTGATTGAGAGAGCTGAGTAGCTTCCTGGGCCACTTCATTGGTCAAAATTGCTGCAGGTCTTGAATCACATGTAATACAGACCAGAAAACGACACAGATTTCCTTCAGGAAACTTTTTGAAGGATGAGAACCACATGGGTTTTCAATGACAATCAACAAAAGATTCATGATTGCCTTTAAATGCATGTGTAATTCCAGATTTATTAGTTGATTGGAAGCTATAGTGGGATTTGAACCAAGCCCTTAGAGCATTAGGCTGGGCTTTAGGATAACTAAAATAAAACAGATGCAGGAAATCTTAAACAAAAACAGAAATTCCTGGTAAAACTCAACAGGTCTGGTGGCAAGATCTGTGCAGAGAAAGCAGAGTTAACGTTTCGAGTCTGGTCTCATAGAACTCAAACTCTGATGAAGAGTCACTGGACTTGAAATATTCACTCTGCTTTCTCCCCACATGTGCTGCAGAACTATCTGTATTTAAATAAGGTTCCTTACAAAAGAGACTAATACAGGCATTCCTTCCTTATTTCCAAGGGGTGAGACTGCAATCTGAGTGCCCAGAAAGGATTGACTGTGTCATTATTTAGAGCCTATGAAGCTAAATGCATTCACCAATAAACCACTTGATCGTGTGGAAATCACTAATGGGTCCCTGGCACATTCAATAGACAATGTCTCCCTTGTCAGCTCTAACAAAGGAAAACTCTCCCGAAGATAAAGTGACATGATGGATGGAATCGCAGTATATTTACAAAAACTGTGCACAAAAGAATTTGTTAAAAGGTGTTACAGACCTTAATCGAATTTCAGTAAAAATGCCATGCCCTGCCAATTTTCTTGTGGGACCACCTACTTTGAATCATATCTGTCCATGCAATTTCCCACTTCAGTGAAAGTGATTATAAATGTATTGTGCCTTAATGTACCTTAAGGGAGCTTTCTTTTAACATCTGTGCCCAACTCATGCATAATGTAACATGCCAATGTGCTTCTGGATGCTCCCTGATTGCGCACTGGCATAAACATTGTCCATGGTTTGCTTTAATCAGTACGTATACTCATCTACTAAAATTCTGAGATGCTTCTGCAACAATCTGGCATCTGTCTCATGTCTGTAGCATGTCCTCTTCACTGCTGATGTAGAATCTAGTGAATCATTGTGATACATCAGGCTATTCCCTTTCAGGGACTTGGTGCGAGGTTCTCAGTTTTCCTCTCCCGTGGCACAGATTCTGGACTCTCCTGTGTGCAAACTGCTGAATGGTTGCATGGTTTTTCTGGTACAAGCTGGATGTGGCTGTCTTTATGTTTGAATAGAGAAAAATGACGTTGTTTCTATGGCACAATTGGTGGGATTGAGCATTATAACAATAAAAAATATATATGATTTGATAAATGATGTTTCTCCTTTGGGACAAAATGTTTATAGAAGATATTGACAACCTATTACTGAGATACATTAAACATTTTATTCATGTCAGCTATTTTCTCAAACAAAATTCCTCAGCAGCGATAGAGAAAGCTAAAGATAAATGTGTACTGACAATTTATTTCTTATTTGAAATAGTAGTTGTATGCACCGTACTTAAATTCTATTGTAATTGTTTTGTCTTTCAATTCAATCTGTTAAAACCAGTCCAAATACAGTGTAACAAGCTAAAACAGGCCCAAGCCCCAGTGATCAATTTGACACACAGGCAAGTGAAATTTGAAGTGCAATGTTGAACAAGACAGTAAATTAAATTATTTCAAGCCTACACTTTCGTTTTCCTGATTTTTCATGCCCCAGCTCTTCATCTCAATGAAGCTGTTGTCCTGTCCTTTTTCTGACAGGGTGGGTGTTGTTCCAGATGAGAAACAACTAAAGCCAATGCTTTCTTTAAACAATGCAATTATGCATTATGTCATTATGCAATTTCACATAACTTCTAATACCACTGTTATCCTGCCTAGGGCCATTTCTATTCTATAGGTATGTTCCCAAAAATGTTGTCTTTGTATATATTTACTGAGCACATTCAGAATAATGCACTGTGGTATTGCAGTGTCTACTCCTCATGTTGTTCATATGGCACCTTCCCAGTTCTTTCTATTGAAGCATAGTGTTTTCCCATTATATTTTTACAGCTATGTTACACTTTCATAGATATATTGTTTATAACAACAATATTTGAATTTTAGCACAAAGATTTTCACAAATCTGATGTTACATGAAAGCCTGATTTAATTATGGTAAAAAAATTCAGATATCTACCCAATGCTACAATTTGGAAATTACTGATAGGCTAAAATGATACAGCAGTAAAGAAGGCTATTCAGCTCATCATACCAATATCAAATGTGCGAAAGAGGTTTCCAGTTAGTCCCCCTCCTCTGCTCTTTCCTCATTGCTCTGCAATTTTTCCCCTAAAATTATTTACACAGTTTCATTTTGAGAGTTACAATTGAATTTGCTTCCACCACCCTTTGTACAATTCATTTCTGATCATAATAACTAAACGTCCAAAAGAATTTTCTTCATTCCCCTCTGGTTATTTTGACAATTACCATAAATGTGTATCCTCTGGTTACTGACCCACATTATTTTCAGAACTAATTACATTCTACAATAATGTCTCAGTCATTTCATATTCCCCTTTACCTTATTACTTTCATCATCATTACTAAAAAGTGGTATAAGACACATTTAATTATGTTGTCATTCTTTGATCCACCACAATTAGGCTTTGATTCATCCTCAAGCAGTACCACCATTCTCGAAATATTATTTTATTTTTTAACGTGATTATAAAAGTGCCTGCTTTGGTCCCTTGAATGTTAGGGTTGTCCTATGATGAAAGACTAAATAAATTTGGCTCATATTCTCTGGAGTTTAGCTGAATAAGACATGATCTAATTGAAACACATGATACTCTGAAGGAGATTGATAGGGTAAATGTTGCAAGATTGTTTCCACTGGTTTAGGTTTCTTAAATGTGAAGATACTTAAATGTGTGGATAATGGATGATCAATTAAGACTGCAATGAGAAGAAATATTACATTCAAAGCGTTGTGAATCATCAGAATCCTTACTCCAGTGGATTTTGAATGCTCCATATATATTTAAGGCTGTGATGGCAGATTTTTTCCATCTTTCTGGGAATGAAGGGGATATAGGGAGTGGGTAGGAAAGTAAAGTTGAAGTGATGCTTGCATTGAATAGTGGAGTAGTCTTGACGGGCTGTATGGACTATGCCTTTTCTTACTTATTGTGCTCTTGGTATTACTTTTTATGTTATATGCTGGCCTTTGTTCATGTGCCCTTATAGTTAGTGTAATTACCTTTCCTACAGGTCTGTTGCAAATTCTATTCCCTTCAAAATTTGACTGAGCATGTTTAGCTCTATTTTCAATATAGGTCTCTCATTTAAAATGTAGTTTAGTCTTCCTCACTTTGAATTTCCTCTGGAGTACTCCAACTCAGTTGCCATAACTTCAGTGGAATATCAGTGCAAACACAAAAAGAAATTTTTGGAAGACTTCACTGTTTATCCATAACTGTCTAATCAATGAGTTACTCCTTTTTTGCACCATCAAAAGTTAAAGCGACTTGATGTTTTATCATTCTATACTTGGAGATTGGCTTTACAATTCTGAAGCGTAAACGTGTTCACTAGATTTTCAACAGGACCATATGATTTCACATTAGACCAACCTTATTTTTTTTTCCAATCCTGCATACTTACCTTTGAAACTTCTTTGCTGATTCCATTTCTGCATTGAACTTTTGTAACCACTATTTTTAAATGCTTTTACGCACGGCTAACTTTATTAGACAGAACTAATTAACCAATAACTTATTTAGTTGTGGGAATAAAAATACAGTGATCTAGAAATAAGACCTAAGAGCATTCTAAAAGGTGTTCCAATTTTGATCAGATGCATTATCTCTATTCCAGTTTATTTTGGTGCAATCAAATTTACCCAGTGCTATTGGCCTGCCATTCCTACATAGCATGCTGAAATGTCCACAGAATTTTCTTCCACAACATAGTTTGAAGACAAATTTGAATCTCAGAATCTTTTGCCAAAACTCGTCCCTCACTCCCACCCTCAAGTTACTTTCATGTTATTTGTGAGGTCCTTTGATGCATTCATTAATTGGTACATTACTTGGATTCCAAAACAGTTTATGTGAAATATTTTGTGACATCTGAAAAAGGCATGATAAGGTAATAAGGATGATTTTTGTCCTTTCAAGAGTGAAAGAAATTAGTTGAAGTTAAGCAATGGCCTGATGAAGTAAACTACTGGTATTATCACCTGACCTTTCTTACCTCCAGAAGGGCTTTGCTTGCATCGTAGTAGTTGTCTGTTAACATATTGATCAATATTCTCGATATAAGTTTCTGAACCCTTTATGCTACAGTCCATTTGCAACACACTATACTGTTTCAGTGAAATAAAAGCACAATATACCTCTCTTTTAGGAGATGCAGGCTGCCTTTTAAGGAAATCACTTGTCCCTGATTTCCTGACCCTCCGATGAGCTGCCCATCAACAGTACGAATAGCATTGCACTGCAGCTCACAAATCTTTACCAATTGTTTTTATCTGTCAGTGCCATTGGAAATGCATAGTAGCCATTATGCCCATTTTGCATCTGAATTTGATGTTTATTGTGGAGTGCATGGGACTATTTCAACAGCAGGACTCTTGTCACTAAGGGCCCATTTGCAGGTCACCAGAGCACCCAATCAGCAGACAACAGATTCCACCCCATCACCCAGCCAATTGTGCATCAAGATTGTTATAGGAAACATATATAGCAAAAACTCACAACCAGCAATATGCTAATGTGTAGATTAACTGTTTTTGTGATGTTGATTGAGGGAATAATGTTGGTCAGGACACTGAGGGTAGCCTCTGGCGATCTTCTAGATAGAACATAGAACAGTACAGCACAGTACAGGCCCTTCGGCCCATGATATTGTGCCGGACTTTTACCCTAAACCTAAGGTCTATCTAACCCCCACCCCGACCTTATACTATCATCCATATGCCTATCTAATAGCCGCTTAAATGCCCCTAATGTGGCCAACTCCACTACCCTCTCTGGCAATGCATTCCATGTCCCGACTACTCTCTGAGTAAAGAACCTACCTCTGACGTCTCCCCTATATCTACCTCCACTCACTTTAAAACTATACCCCCTAGTAATAGCTACCTCCACCCTAGGAAAAAGTCTCTGGCTGTCTACTCTATATATACCTCTGATCATTTTGTACACCTCTATCAAGTCACCTCTCATCCTTCATCATTCTAAAGAGAAAAGCCCTAGCTCTCTCAACCTTTCCTCATAAGACCTTCCCTCCATTCCAGGCAACATCCTGGTAAATCTTCTCTGCACCTTTTCCAACGCTTCCACATCTTTCCTGTAATGAGGTGACCAGAACTGGACACAATACTCCAGATGTGGCCGAACCAGGCTTTTGTATAGCTGGAGCATAACTTCATGGCTCTTGAACTCAATCCCTCTATTAATGAAAGCTAACACACCACATGCCTTCTTAACAACTCTATCCGCCTGGGTGGCAGCTTTCAGGGAGCTGTGGGCATGAACCCCAAGATCCCTCTGCTCCTCCACACTGCCAAGAATCTTTCCGTTAAGCCTATATTCTGCTTTCAATTTTGTCCTTCCAAAATGAATCACCTCACACTTTTCAGGGTTAAACTCCGTCTGCCACTTCTCAGCCCAGCTCTGCATCCTATCAATGTCCCTTTGTAACCTAGAACAGCTCTCCACACTATCCGCCACTCGACCCACCTTCATATCGTCCGCGAACTTACTAATCCACCCTTCCACTACTTCATCCAAATCATTTACAAAAATCACAAATAGAAGAGGACCCAGAACAGATCCTTGTGGTACACCACTCGTGACTGAGCACCATGCTGAATATTTTCTGTCCACTACCACCCTTTGTCTTCTAAGAGTCAGCCAATTCTGAATCCAATCTTCCACATTTCCCCCGATCCCACGCCTCCTTACCTTCTGCACGGGCCTACCATGGGGAACCTTATCAAGTGCCTTACTTAAATCCATGTATACCACATCCACTGCTCTACCTTCATCCACGTGTTTGGTCACCTCTTCAAAGAATTCAATAAGGTTTGTGAGGCATGATCTATCCCTCACAAACCCATGCTGACTATTACGAATCAAACTGTGCCTTTCCAAGTGATCATAAATCCTATCTCTCAGAGCCCTTTCCAATAATTTGCCCACCACTGACATAAGACTAACTGGCCTGTAATTTCTGAGGTTATCCTTATTCCCTTTTTTGAACAAGGGAATGATGTTTGCCTCTCTCCAATCTTCTGGCACTATACCTGTGGACAGCGAGGATGAAAAGATCATCGCCAAAGGCCCTGCGATCTCTTTCCTCGCTTCCCATAGAATCCTTGGGTAAATCCCATCAGGCCCGGGGGACTTATCTATCTTCAAGTTCCTCAAAATTCCTAGTACATGTTCCTTACTAACATCGACCTCATCCAGCCTACCAGCCTGTTTCATGCTGTCGTCCTCTACAACTAAGTCCCTCTCAGTTGTGAGTACCGAAGAAAAGTATTCATTAAGGACCTCTCCTATCTCTTTCGGCTCCGTGCACAAATTCCCTTTACAATCCTTGATCGGCCTTACCCTTTCTCTGGTCATTCTCTTATTCCTCACTTATGTGTAAAAAGCCTTGGAGTTTTCCTTGATCCTATCTGCCAAGCGTTTCTTATGCCCCCTTATAGCTCTCCTAAGCCCTTTCTTCAGCTCCTTCCTGATAACTTGTATCCCTCGAGAGCCTTTTCTGTTCCTTGTTTTCTAAACCTTACTTAGGCATCCTTCTTCCTCTTAACCAGTCGTTCGACCTCTCTTGAGAACCAAGGCTCCCTCACTCAACCGCATCTTCCCTGCCTGGTAGGGACAAACATATCGAGCACACGCAGTATGCATTCCTTAAGCAATCTCCACATTTCAGTTGTGCTCTGCTCTGACAGCATCTGTTCCCAATTTATGTTACCCAGTTCTTGCCTAACAGAATTGTAATTACCCTTCCCCCAGTTATAAACCTTACCCTGCTGTATGTACCTATCCTTTTCCATTGACTATTGTAAAAGTAACAGAGTTATGATCGCTACTGCCAAAATGCTCTCCTACCAACAGGTCTAACACTTGGCCTGGTTCATTGCCAAGCACCAAATCCAAAGTGGCCTCTCCTCGTGTTGGTCTATCTACATACTGTGTCAGGAATCCTTCCTGAACGCACTGGACAAAATCTGCTCCATCTAAACTATTACAACTAAAATGTTTCCAATCAATATTTGGAAAGTTGAAGTTACCCATGACTACAACCCTGTCACTTCTGCACCTTTCCAGTATCTGCCTCCCAATCCGCTCCTCTACTTCACTGCAACTATTAGGGGGTCTGTAAAAACCCCCCAACAAAGTGACTGCTCCTTTCTTGTTTCAGACCTCAACCCAAACTGACTCTGTAGACATATCATTCTCGAACTGCCTTTCAGTAGCTGCTATACTAGCCCTGACTAGCAATGCCACTCCCTCGCCTCTTTTTCCACCCTCCCTATTTCTTTTAAAGCATCTAAATCCCGGGATTTCCAACAACCATTCCTGTCCCTGAGTTACCCAAGTTTCTGTAATGGCCACAACATCGTAGTTCCAAGTACTGACCCACGCTCTAAGTTCATCCGCCTTATTTCCGATACTTCTAGCATTGAAGTGTACACACCTCAAACCATCTGTGTTCACAATTACGCTCCATTGACCTCATTTCTTTATTAACAACCTCACTCCCTGTTGTGCCTTTCGGAAGGTTGAATACCTCATCCTCTGAATTATAAATCCGGTTCCCCACCCCCTGCCAATCTAGTTTAAACCATCCCGTATAGCTTGAGCAAATCTCCCTCCCAGGATATCTGTGCCCTTCTGGTTCAGGTGCAACCCGTCCTTACTGTACAGGTCCTACCCTCCCCAGACTTTGCTCCAATTATCCACATCATGGAAGCCCTCCCTCCAACGCCAGCCCTGTAGCCACATGTTTAGTTGCACTCTCTCCCTATTTCTTACCTTGTTATCACGTGGCACTGGTAGTAATCCAGAGATAACTACCCTGTTTGTCCTGGACTTCAGTTTCCAACCTAACTCCCCGTACTCGTTTTTCACATTCTCTGTCCATTTTCTACCTATGCCATTGGTACCGATGTGTACCATGACTGTTGGCTGCTCACCCGCCCCCTTACGGATCTTGAAGACACAATCAGAGACATCACGGACCCTGGCACCTGGAAGGCAACATACCATCCATTCGTCTCGTTCGCGTCCACAGAACCGCCTGTCTGTGCCTCTTACCATCGAATTCCCCACTACAATTGCTCTCCTATTCTCCCCACTTCCCTTCTGTGCCACAGGGCCAGGCTCAGTGCCAGAGACCTGTCCGCTATGGCCTTCCCCTGGTAGGTCGTTCCCCCCCCGCAACAGTATCCAAAACATTATACTTATTATTGAGGGGAATGGCCACAGGGGATCCCTGCACTGTCTGCCTATCCCCTTTCCCCCTCCTGACAGTCACCCAGCTACCTTTTTCCTGTACCCTGAGTGTGACCACCTCCCTGTAACTCCTCTCTATCACCCCCTCAGCCTCCCGAATGATCCAGAGTTTATCCAGCTCCAGCTCCAGTTACCTAATGTGGTTTTTGAGGAGCTGGAGTTGGGTGCACTTCTCACAGGTGAAGTCAGAGGGGACACCAGCAGTGACCCTTACCTCCCACATCCTGCAAGAGGAGCATGCAACTGCCCTAGCTTCCATTCCCTCTACTCTAGATTTCCAGAAGAATTTAAAAAAAGCCTTACCTTACCGACCCTCCACACAGTCTTTTTTTTTGGTTAGAGGAGGAGGATGGCTGGGAGACACTACACGTGTAGTGTTTCGGGTTTAGCCAATGCCTGAATATATTAGTTCTTTCCTGGCTCGCGTTCTCTCCACACACCCGCTGCTGAAAACAAGCAGGCCGCTGCTGCACGAGGTAAGTTTTTATACAGGAAGAAAAAACCTTATCTTCCCGTCGGCACCCTGGCTCACGAGCTGCTGCTGAAAACAAGGTAGTGCCATAGGTTCTCTTGCACCCACTGAAAAGGCAAAAAAGGCCTTGACTTAACATCTCTTCCAACAGAAAGCATCTCTGACACTGGAGTACTTGCTCAGTGATGCACTGGAGAGTCAACCTTGATTTTTGTGCTAAATGGGGCATTGCGAAGGATCTTTGATCATGTAATGTAATGGCTTATTCCATTTAGAATAGGGAATATGAACGCAAGGTTGTGAAATGTCACCTTAAGTAAATGTCAGTAGCAGACACTACAGAAATTTCTAAAATGGCTGAGAGGAATTTCAAATCCAACCATTGGAAACAGAAGACTATTTTCCAAATAATTTTTTTGAAATTGATATTCATTACCTTCGCTATCTATTTATGGACTGCTGTAAACTATGTCCAGTTAATTTTTATAAAATGAACAAAGCTAATTCCTGGAGTTCACAATGGAATCATTTTCTTTTGTGGTTTTCTTCACATCATTGAGCCATTTTTAAAAAAAATTCTGGAAATCACGTTTAGCTATCATCAAGTCTCCCTTGAAATGTGTGCGCTGTGAATTCTGTTAAAAAAACGTACAGCCCTCCTGACCACTACCTCCTCCATGATGATGCTTCTCAGTGAGCAAAATCTTTATACTTTTAATATTCTGCCGAGATGTTTTCAGATGAGTTCTGCTGACATCAGATCCCCCTTGGTGATGTACTGGGTCGAAAACTTTCATCCCTACATGCTCAGATACTTAACTATGATGATTATAATCCTACACTACTTGGATATCTTAATTGATCACAAGTTGTTAAATTAGGGCACAGTGTGTCAAAAATTGCTGTCAAGGTGACAAGTGGAAGGACTTATTGCCCATGTTACTGTGCTAAGTGCTCTAATACCAAAATTTACCTCCTTGAAGTCAATTGATACAGTGTCATACAACAGACCTTTGAGGAAAGTTACAGGTCATAGAATGAAAGGGTCAGTAGCAATATGGATATAAAATTGGCTGAGGAATAGGAGCAGAGGAGCCTGGGTGTATATGTGCACAGATCATTAAAGGTTGGCAGGTCAGGTTGAAAGAGTAGTAAGTAAAGCAAACAGCATCTTCTGCTTTATTAATAGGGCAGAGAGTCCAAGAGCAAGAGGCTGATGTTGAAACTCGTATAAGCCACTTGTTAGACCTAAGCTGGAGTATTGTTCAGTTCTGGGTGCTATGCTATTGGAAGAAAGTGAATGCATTGGAGAGGGTACAGAAGTGATTTCCAAGCAAGATTTCAGGGATCAGAAACTTCAACCATTAAGACAGATTGAAGAAGTTGGAGCTGTTCTCCTTGGATAGAGGAAGGCTAAAAATAAATCTAATAGAGGCTTTCAAAATCATAATATGGCTTGATAGAGTAGATAAGGAGAAACTGTTACCACTTGTAAAAGGAGCAAGAGCAAGAGGGCATAGATTTAAAGTGATTTGTAAAAGAAGCAAGGAGTGATATGTGGAAAAAGAGACTTTTCACTCAGTGAGTAGTGATTGCTATAAAGTGTGACTGAGGCAAGTTCAATTGAAGCATTCAAGGTGTACTGGATGATTATTTGGATGAGAATAATTCACAAGGATATGGGGAACATACGGGAGGTTGAGACTCGGTACTGATGCTCGTTTGAAGAGCTGGTGCAGGCAAAATGGGCCAAATAACCCCTTTCTGCATAACAACACTTCTGTGATTCTATGATTGCATCAGTCAACATATCTATTTTCTTTCTGCTGTGAAACAGGGTATTCTGTTATGTCCTTACAATCACGGATATTTTCAATTCTTCATAGTCCTAACGTTTTCCTCTTCTTTTTAATTCGCAAATGATAGCACATTAATCTGGTCCAGTTTTGATTACATCTAGTGAAGCAGAATATCAGTTATATAAATCAGAAATGTGAGTGGTTGAGAGAACTGAACCCATTCCCAACATACCACTGCTTAGCCATCACTTATTGAAAAATATTTTTCAAATGATACAGCCTGCAATTATTTCTATTATGACATTGCACAGAAAAGGTAGTTTTTTTTAACATTCATTTTATTTATTCTTCGTTCGCCCAACCACTCCTTGGACATTCTTGACACATGCTGAAATATTCTTAACTTTTCAATTTGATATGACTTCAGATGCCAAATGAAAACATATTCTCCTACTCATTTCCAGTCATAGCACCACATCTATCAAAGAGCACGATCACATTTTATGTCTCTAGCATGAGTTCTGTGACTGAAGTGTAATCGTTTATTTTTAATTTAACCGTAATTCTCATATTAATTCAAAAAACATCAAGTTGTAAAATTAAAGTGGTGCTGAATAGTTCCACTGTTAAGTGAATCTGACTGATGTAGAAATTTATTAAATTACAACAACCGAGAGCTGTCACAAAGTAATGTATTATCACCAGAACAAGTGGCACCCACACACATAAGTTAATACACAATTTCAAAGTAACAAATTTTTGTAATGATATTTAAGGTGCCTGCTCTAATGTAACTATTGTGGTGCCTTACTTTACAATTAAATATTAAAGTACATATCTGAATTCTTCAGTACATTTGAGATTAAAAGAGAACAGATTCAATTAGCACTAAATTCATTCTAGAACTTAGAACAAATGTGCTAAGACACGTGTAACACAAGAGGAAACTAAAAAGATGATGTTACGTAGTACCTCTGAGAAGGTAAAACTCTGTCAATTAACTCTCCTAGAAAGTGCAGTTTTCAGATATTTAAAAAGCTAAAAGTAAGCTGTATAATATGGAACATGATATTATTATCTGTCATGTACATCAGCACACAGACCGCTGTAGTCTTATTAAATGCATATGACATTAGGATTGCAGAATCAGGCTATGTTTGGATTCAAGTTGTCCAAATATTCCTTTCTATATATACCCACACAAAATTTCAACATTAGAGGGACTGAATCCCAAATTCACAAGAGCTAAGTTCATTTCAATGCTGGATGCCAAACATGGATATTCGTTCACTTGGCAAAAGAACCTGAAGAAATTGTTAGTTTTAGAATACAATTTCGAAAATATTGCTCCTCAGACTACTTTTCAGTCCATTGGTCAGTTCCAATAGCATATGGATAGAATTACAGAAGGAATTCCCAGATATGTATGTATGAAATTGCTGTCTTGGGCAAAACCAAAGAAGAGTATGACTCAAATTTTTAATCATTGATGACAGCAGCTTATCATGAAGGTTTTGTCTTCAATGGCAAAAATGTCTGGATGAATGTAAATCAAATCAACTTTTGTAGCACTATCCATTCAGATTATGGAATCTGTACTGATCCAAACAAAGTTGAAGATATAAGACGCACATCTAATTGCAAAGACAAAGAAGATCTGCAGATATGTCTTGGATTTTTTTTAACTTCATCGCACTGTTCTTACAAAAGTTTACTGTAAAACATCACCATTAAGGAATCTCTGAAGGAAAGATGTTCAATATCACTTCTTCAAGTCACTAAACAAGCATTGTCCCAGAAACCTGTATCCTTCAGTCCTATTTTCCAAGGAAAAAAAAAATCCTGGAAGTCAATGTATATCAGAAAGGGCTAGAGATGATAAACTGATTGAATTCGGGCTGCAAATAAATCCTGTTATTCCAATGTGCAAAGTGAACAACTTGTTCTGGTATTCAGCATGACAAGTTTTCATACATACCTGTTCAGTAAGCAATTGACAGTGGAAATCAATCACAAACTATTGGTAATGATTTCATGCAGGCCACTGACAATGTGCTACATAGACTAAAATGATTCTTGTAAAAGTACAGGGTAAAGACTTTGACATTTGCTACAAATCTGGAACCAAAATGGTTTTCTTGGGCACACTGAACAGATTATCAAATCCAATTATAAATGTGTAAATTCCACTTGCCTTACAAGTACACTGTATTCACATTGAGGTGGAAGATATTCTTAAAGTCACTCTGATGAACTTTGATCAGCACAAATGCAACAAATTTCAGGCAGAAACTGCTAATGAACCATGACTGAAGGTATTATGGAAAGACTCATTTTATTATAGAAGGATGACCTGGCATGACACAAGAGATGCCAGACAATTTCAGAGAAGGTAAGAACTGCCGATGCTGGAGTCAGGGATAACACAGTGTGGAGCTGGAGGAACACAGCAGGCCAAGCAGCATCAGAGGAGCAGGAAAGCTGACATTCCCGACCCAAAATGTCAACTTTCCTGCTCCTCTGATGCTGCTTGGCCTGCTGTGTTCCTCCAGCTCCACACTGTGTTATCCCAGACAATTTCAGATGCTTTTGGCTAAATGGTGACAAAATAAATGTTTCAAATGATGGAATTTTAAAAGGAAAACAGGTACTTACTGGTACCTGACGCCCTTTACCAGGACATATTGTCACAGCTACACCAGGGGCATATGGACAGGGAGCAAACAAGGTGCCTGAAAGCTGATATGCTTTGTATCAGTCAGGGAATCAAACTGGCATTGAGATGGCAGTGAGGATGTGCAAGGCACGCCAGACTCACTGACCACAGTAACTTAAAGAAGGTTTATACCCTCACCAGTTTCCATAAGTCCCTTGGTCCAAAGTTACAACATATTTATTCACCATACATAGCAAAGATTTTATTATAGTCACTGACTTCTTCAAATTTCCAATTATCAGACAGTTAAATGACACTTTAAATGTATAAGTCCCATCACAAAAGGTAGAATCTTCCCATGTACTGAATGACATGGGCAGCAAGAAAGTTGGGAAAATCTCATGAGATGATCAGCAAGGAGCTTAGCAACACGAAATCTCGATTCCAACCAAGTTGTGAACAGTGAGATGAGATTCTCATAAGTGAGCAACAAGAGCCCTATATGCATGCAATGGCATACATTAACATTTCATTATTACTTAATCTCATCTCAGTAATATGCAATTTCCCATGGGATAGAAAATAGATGATGACAATTCTCGATGCAAAAGTCAGAGCGACTCCAGCTTGCCACTTGCGCATCCAGATTTGCATTGTGGACATCAGACATCAACACCTCATGGTATGCTGCACAGCAGCAACCTCACCATCTCACCACTCCCCACTTCCACCACCATCCCCCCCAGCTCATTCACAAAAATTGGCATCTGACACACAACAGTGTCATCTCACTCTCCTGATACATCTCTGACCCAAATGGAAGATGACGCTGCTCTTCAATGCTGCACTTTTCACTGGAATGCTGTTGCCAAGACAATTTGGCAGAGGGACAAGCACACATCCCTTTGAGTTGATTAGACTGCATATCAGGGATGCTTGCATTCTTGGTGCTCAATCACTTTACTCCTAATTTGTTGATCACAAACTCGCTGCCTTGCCTTGAATTGCCTTTTTGTGCTTTGCTGCCTAAGCAGGTGCTTGAATACCCACAGGACCTCTGTCTTGCCTTGCCTTTTAGTACAGCCACAAAGCCAGTCAGCCTATTGTAATTGCCAGCAATGATCAGTCAAGAGGGTGAACATGTTCCTGCATGTCACCATTCAATGTCAATCTCACACCTGCACCATGTGCCAGCAGCTTTCAACGGAACATGGTCTGTCTGTGGTTCTAGTACAACCAGTTCAGGAGCTGCACAGATCGGACAGGAGTCTGGTCTGTCATCAATTGGGACAATCCATCCAAACAGTCAAGGGGTGGATCACAGTCACTCCTGTAAATCCATCCACTGAAAGTCGAGGGAGGGTTAACAGAAGTTAACGCTATATGAAGGAAACTGAAAAACTCCAGGGTTGGGGGTTGGAGGCAGCATACACTGGGGACAACAAATTGTGAAGGGGGAACGATTCAATTTATAAAGTGGAAAGATGATAAAATGTGGAAGGGAAAAGGGTATTGTTGAAGGGGTGGTTATTGACAGTCATCAAAAGCCTGGCTTTGATTGGGGATCAGTGCATTAGGATATCTGGCATGTTGATTTGATATTCTTGGGCCTGAAAGGATAATGTAAGGAGCTGAAGAATTATATCAATGGTTTGGCTGGGAAGATGGGGAACAGAGCTGAATGTAGCATAGAGGATAACATGCTGGTCATGGTGTTCCCATGTGCCTGAAATATAGGGAAGGTCAAAGCCAATAGGGTTAATGAGGAGGGCTGTCAACGAGGGACCGTGTACTTTGAGGGCAGTGTGAGGTGCTCACCAGCAGATACTCCAGACTGTAATCCAGCTCAAATACAAATTGAGGTGTCAGTATCTGAGCTGGTGGTGGATGTGGGAGGCAGCCTGGCCAATGCATCTTCTGATGGATCAGTGGCTTCTTGTCCAGAGGTGGAGAGGGAGATGCCTTGATGTGGCAGCCTCCTCACCACCAACTGTGTGCAGATGCCACTGACCTGTGCAAGAAACAAAAGAGAGAATGCATCAAGAACAAAGAGTAAAAGCTTAGGCATTATGAAGTATCTTCACTGTAGCAGCAATGGCAGAGTAGCACAGCATTGGATAATGCTTCTTACTTGGTTGCCAGCATATGGATGTTTCAGCATCACTGCATGAGCAGACTCAGTCTTCACCAGCTACAGCCAAGATCCAGGACCTCTCCTTGTACGAAGTGAGGGGACAAATATCGGGCACCCCACCATCCACCTTGACTTACTCTGCCCTGTTGTGGAGTTTTTGCTCACAGAATGAGCCAATGGAGGGATTGAGAGTGACAAAAGTGGCTGGCACAGCTACTGGTGCTAGTGTGGATGGGGGAAAGCTGAGGAGGTGTTCCAAGTGAGTGAGTAAACTGCACACAGGTCATGCAGGGTCTGGGGGCTAAGGTGGATGAGAGTGAGTGAGGAAAAATATCGCATACAATGAGAATGGTTCATTATTAGCCTTGATAGTAGAAAGAAGATGGTGGCACTTAATCATGATGGAGTGGAGACGGTTATTGACTTCTTCCTGTACTGTAACTTCAGGCTGGCCCGGATGGAGACGTGGCCGTGCGTTCAGATCTTGTGCAGGAGTATTCACAGATATCTTTAACATGTCCTCATCACAATCTGAAGTCCCCAGCTGCTTCAAGAAGGCCACCATCCTCCCGCTGGCAAAGAAAAATCAGGCAGCAAGCCTCAAAGTCTAATGCCCAGTGGCTCTCAACTCCATAGTTATGAAGTGCTTTGACAGGCTAGTCATGACTCAAATCACCTCCAGCCTAACAAACTGCCTTGATCCTTTGCAACAGGTCCACAATAGGCGCCATCTCCCTGGCTCTACATTCATTCCTGGAACATCTGGGTAACAAGGATATCTATATCAGGCTCCTACTTATTGACTACAGTTCCGCCTTCAACAGCATAATTCCAAAGAAACTCATTTCTAAACTCCAACATAGGTCTCAGCTCCCCCATCTGTAACTGGGTCCTCAACTTCCTGACCCATAGACTGCAATCAGTCAAAATAGGCAACAACACCTCCTCCACCATAATCCTCAACACCAGTGCCCCGCAAGACTGCATACTCAGCTACCTTCTTATAACTCATGATCGCGTGGCCAAGTTCAACCCCAACTTCATTTACAAGTTTTCTGATAACAACACTGTTGTAGGTCGGAACTCAAACAAAGACAAGACAGAATACAGGAAAGAAATTGAATACTTGGCGGCATGTTTTGAAAGCAACAATCTCTCCATTGATGTCAGCAAAATGAAAAGACTGATCATTGACTTCAGGAAGCAGAGTGGATGACGTTCCTGCCTGCATCAATGGTGCTGAGGTGGAATGATTGAGAACGTCAAGTTACTGGGAATGATGATCACCAATAATCCATCCTAACCCACTCACGTTGATGAGTTGGTCAAGAAAGCACAACAACATCTTGACACCCCCAGGAAGCTCGAGAAATTTGGCATGTCCACAAGGATTCTTATCAATTTTTATAGAGGCACAACAGAAAGTATGCTATCTGGATACATCACAGCATAGTATAGCAACTGCTCTTCCCAAGACCTCAAGAAACTACAGAGAGTTGTGAACACAGCCCAATCTATCACCCAAACCAGCCTTCCATCCATTGATTTCATCTTTACTTCCTGCTACCTTGGGAAAGCATACAACGTAATCAAAGAACCCTCCCACCCTGGTTATATTCTCTTCTACCCTCTTCTGTTGGTCAGAAGATATAAAAGTTTGAACACACATATGAACAGATTCAAGAAAAGCTGTTATCAGTCTTTTGAACAGACTTCTCAAATGTTAATTCTGATCTGTCTCTGCACCTTCTCTGCAGCTATAACATTGTATTCTGCACTCTGTTCTGCTACCCTGATGCACTTTGTATAGTATGATCTGCCACTTTTCACTCTATCTCGTACATGAGACAACAATAAATCAATCAATCAGACTCAGTCTAAGGGAAGATGATGAACTAGTGATATCATTGCTAGACTATTACTCCAGAGACCCAGGTAATGTTCTAGGGACTCAACTTTGAATTCAGCCATGGCAGATGTTGGAATTTGAATTAAATGAAAAATGCCTGGAATTGAGAATCTACTGATGACCATGAAAACATTGTCGCTTGTCAGAAAAGCCCGCACGGCTTACTAATGTCCTTCAGAGATGAAAATCTGCCATCATCACCTGGTCTGGCCTACATGTGACTCTAGAGTCACAGTAATGTGTTTGACTCTCATTTGGCCTCTGTAATGGCCTAGAAAACCATTCAGTTGTATCAATCACTACAAAGTCTTAAAGAAACAAAACCGAATGGATCACCTGGCATTGACCTAGGCACTGGTAAAGATAATGGCAGAATCAGTCCTGTCAACCATGAAAAGCCCTCCTCACTAACATCTGGCCAATATTGCCAAAATTGGGACAGCTGTCTCACAGACTAGTCAAGCAACAGCCTGACATAGTCATACTCATGTATTTATGACTTACACATAATGTCCCAGACACCACAATCACCATTACCATCCCTGGATATGTCATAGAGTCATAGAGTCCTACAGCATGGAGACAGGCCCTTAGGCCCAAACTGGTCCATGCTGACCAAAATGTCCATCTACGCTAACCCCATTTCCCTGCACTTTGCCCATATCCTTCTCAACCTTTCCTATCTATATAATTGTCCAAATGCCTTTTAAATGTTGTTAATGTATCCGCTTCAACCATTTCCACTGGCAGTTAATTCTATGTGCATTCCGTCCTCTGTGTAAAAATGTTGCCCCTCAGGTTCCCATTTATTCTTTCCCCTCTTACCTTAATCTGATGCCCTGTAGTCCTTGATTCCCCAACCCTGGGAAAAAGACTGAGTGCATTCACCCTATCCATGCCTCTCATGAACTTATACACTTCTATAAGGTCCCCCCTCAGTCTCCTACGCTCTAAAGAAAATCCCTTGCTTGTCCAACCTCTCCCTATAATTCAGACCATTGAGTCCTGACAATATCATTGTAAATTTCTTCTGCATTCTTTCCAGTTTAATAATATTATTCCCACAGCAAGGTGACCAAAACAGAACACAAGTATGGCCTCACCAATGTCCTGTACGACTGCAAGATAACTTCCCAACTTCTATACACAATGCCCTAACTGAAGAAGGCCAGGGTGCCAAAAGCCTTCTTCACTGCTCTGTCTACCTGTGACTCCACTTTCAGAGAACTGTGTACCTGAACTCCAAGGTCCCTCTGTTCCACTACACTCCTTAAGACCCTACCATTCACCATGAATCTCCTACCTTGATTTGAATTTCCACAATGCAACACCTCACACCTGTCTATATTAAATGCCATTTGCCATTTTTCAGCCCACTTCCCCAGCTGATCAAGATCCTGCTACAATTTCTAATAACCTTCCTCACTGTCCACGATACTGTCTATTTTAATGTCATCCGCAAACTTACTAATTATGCCTTGTACATTCTCATCCAAATCATTGATGTAGGTAACAAACAGCAATGGGCCCAGCACCGACCCCTCAGGCACACCACTAGTCAAAGGCCTCCAGCCCAACAAGCA
This sequence comes from Rhincodon typus, assembly GCF_021869965.1. NCBI lineage: Eukaryota > Metazoa > Chordata > Chondrichthyes > Orectolobiformes > Rhincodontidae > Rhincodon > Rhincodon typus. Next base: position 56,633,055 of record NC_063333.1, on the reverse strand, counting down.
TCCTTCCACTATTACCCTCTGCTTCCTAGCATCAAGCCAATTTTGTATCCAATTTGCCAGTTTTCCCTGGATTCCATGCAATCCAACATTTCAGAGCAGCCTACCATGTGGAACATTATCAAAGGCCTTACTGAAATCCATGTAGACTACGTCTACCACCTTGGCCTCATCAACCTTCCTGGTCACTTCATCAAAGAACTCTAACAAATTTCTGAGGCATGCACGAAGCCATGCTGACTACTCCTAGTCAAACCCAGTCTTTCCAAATGCATGTATATCTTATCCCTCATAATCTTCTCAAGTAACTTACCTACCACAGATGTTAAGCTTACTGGTCTATAATTCCCAGGATTTTCTTTGCAGGCCTTTTTGAATTAGGACTCAACATTCACTATTCTCCAGTCTTCTGGGACTTTACCCGTGGCTAATGATGATGCAAATATATTAGCCAGGGCACTCACTATTTCCTCTCTAGCCTCTTGCAGGCTTCTTGGATATATCTGGTCAGGACTAGGAGATTTATCCACCTTCATATGCTCTAATACGTCCAACACCTCCACTACTGTGATATGGACTGTCCTCGAGATATCATCACTAACTTCCCCAAGTTCCCAAGTCTTCATGTCTTCCTTCACAGTAAACACAGAGGAGAACTATTCATTGAGGACATCAACTATCTCCTGTGGCTCCACATACACATGTCCACTTTGGTCCTTGAGGGGTCCTATTCTCTCTCTAGTTATTCTTTTTCCTTTATTATACATAAAGAATCTCTTCAGGTTCAGCCTAATATTCTCAGCCAAAGCTAGCTCATGCCCCTTTTTTGCCCTCTTGATTTCCCTCTTCAGTAAACTCCTGTATCCTCTATAAACCTCCAGGGACTCTCTTGATCCCAGCTGCCTGTATCTGAACCATGCCTCCTTCTTTTTTTCTGGTTAAAGCCTCAATATCTCTTGTCATCCAGGGTTCTCTATTCCTGCTAACCTGCCCTTAACCCTCACAGGAACATATAAACTTTGAACTCTAGCTATCACACTTTTAATGGTCTCCCACTTGCCAGAGGTCCCTTTGCCTGCAAACAAACTACTCCAATCAAACCCTGCAAGCTCCTGTCTAATTCCAGCAAAATTCACGTTGCCCCAATTTAGAACTTAAACCTGTAGACCCGCTTTGTCCCTCTCCATACTATTTTAAAAAATAACAGAACTATGGTCACTGGTCCTAAAGTGCTCCCCCACTGTTACTTCAGTCACCTGTCCTGCTGTATTTCCCAAGAGTAGGTCGAGTTTTGCCCGTTCCTGAGTAGGACCCTCTATATACTGCTCGAGAAAACTTTCATGAACACACTTAATAAATTCCACCCCATTTAAGCCCTTAACACTATGGCAGTCCCAGTCTATGTTCGGAAAATTAAAATCCCCTCCTATGACAACGTTATTGCTCCTGCAAGTCTCCGCGATCTCCCTGCATATTTGTTCCTCCAATTCCCGTTGACTATTTGGGAATCCTTGGTACAACTCCAATAACATCACCATCCCCTTCTTATTTCTTAGCTCTGCCCACAAAGCCCCACCAGCAGGACAGACCCAGCAGAGGTGGCGGCACAGTGGTATAAAGTCGGGAGGGAATAGCCCTGGGAGTGCTCATCATCGACTTTGGACCTCACGAAGTCTCATACTCCAGGTTAAACATGGGCAAGAAAATGACCTGCTGATTACCACATACCATTTTCCCTCAATTGATAAATTGATACTCCTCCATGTTGAACAACACTTGGAGGAAGCACTGAGGATGGCAAGGGTTCAAGAAGTACTCTGGGTGGGAAATTTCAATGTCCACCACCAAGAGTGGCTCTGTAATCTTAGATAACCTTCTTCATTGTCCACTATGCCAGCAATTTTGGTTTCATCTGCAAACTTACTAACCAAGCTTCCTAAATTTTCATCCAAATCATTTATATAAATGACCAACAAAAGCAGACCAGACACCAATCCCTGTGGAACACTGCTAGTCACAGGTCTCCAATGTGAAAAACAACCCACCATCAACACCATCTGTGTCCTGCCGTCAAGCTAATTTTGTATCCTATCAGCAAACTCTCCCTGCATCCCATGGGATCTAACTTAATTAATTAGTCTACCATGCAGAATCTTGTCAAAGGCGTTACTAAAGTCCATGTAGGCAACATCTACTGCTCTGCCCTCAACAATTGTTTTGGTTATGCCCTCAAAAACCTCAATCAAGGTTGTGAGACATGACTTCCCACTTACAAAGTCATGCTGACTATTCCCAATCAGCCCTTGCCTCTACAAATGGATGTAAATCCAATCTGTCAGAATCCCCTCGAACAACTTACCCACCACCAATATCAGACTCTTAAATCTATAGTTCCCAACTTCCCCTTACAGCTTTTTTTAAACAAAGGCACAACATTAGTGCCTCACCAGTCCTCCGCCACGATTTGTCAATTTTAAAAGTCACTTAAGTCCATGAAAGTCTCAGATAATAAAAACAAACAGAGTTGCATGTTGATATACCATGTTCATTTAGCATAAAAATACACATGAATCCATGCATGTCATTTTATTTTGGGGTAAGACAGGGATGGTGTGTTATTGATTTAAAAACTGAGTATACTAATGAGCCAAGCTTGAGGGTAAGACCATTTGACCAGAGGCAGCCTTCCCAGATCTTCTCTCCGTTCCTGTTGTTTCTGTTGTGCTCAGTAATCCATGTGTAGTAAACAGTTCTAGCCCATGTTGTTGTCTTTTGCATCAGAAAAGTTTCCTTTGACATACCCAACACATTCATCCCTGATTGGCCAGGAAAACTGGAGGCAGGATGTTCTTCTGTTTCACTATTTGGATTTGTGACCTGCAAATGATCTCACCTTATGATCAGGCATTAAGTTCAAATATAATTATTGACTCTTCTTTTGCTCCCCTGTGGAATTCCATTATGACACATTGTGTATTTCCAGCATTTTATGTTTTATTAATACGTTTTAACTGGTGCCTAAGGGATAAATGTTGACCAAGACACAGGGGAGATGTCCCCTCTTGTTCTTGGGTATGGGGTCCTCTGGGTCCTCCTTTGACAGCAGACAGCGTCTGAAAGGTGCCACCTGTCAGTGCAGTTCTCTCCTCAATGCCATATCAATGAGAGTTACCATGCTCCATCCTAATTTGGCAGAGACCTTCCCTCCCATTATTGGTCCATCTAAAGTAGCCACAAGGAAAAGCGTTGAATTAGATTTTTAAAGTTGTTCCATTGTTTGTTGCAACACTTGTAACATTTTTTCTGCTCATTTCTTCACTTTTAATTTCATTTTTTCATTTTTAAGGCATGCTCTTTGCATTACAAGATTTCTCTTTTTGCCTAATTGCAAACATTAGGAGTACAATGGCAGAACTGGCTTTTGTGTCAGTTGTCTGTTGAAGGAATTAAAAATCAAACTCTGCTGTTAACTTACAAGTAGATTAGTTTGTTTCCAAAATTAATTGGCAAGTTTGCTTTTTTAATTGGATAGAACAGTTCTTTGTTTTGAAGATTTATGTATTCAACACAGCTATACAAAATATTCATATCTTTCTTGTTATTCAGTGTTGTTATTGTGACATTAATTTATTTTGATAATTGAAAATATGTACAAAATACATTTCACCTGGGAATCTCTATTTCAGTGAGTTAACAATATATTTGTTTGAACATATCAATGTCAAGGGCTGAATGCAATTATAACCATTTCAAATTGTGCATGTTTTACTTAGCAGACAAGATATAGAAGTTCAGATCTGAATTCCATTGCATTGCAATACAAAACGTCTATAGCATAGGAATAGTTCATTTGTCCTGACTAGTATACACTAGTATTTATAATTCAGAAGAGCCCCTTCCTTTTCAAATTACATCATTCCAACCTATAGCTACTCACCCCTTTCCTATCTCCTTCTTTATGAATCAAACCTCCTTATAATCTGTCAATGCCGTGCCACACTGAAAAGAAATTTCTTCCTAAATTAGTTATTTAATAAATTAGTGGTTCAATTTATTCTCATTGTTCTCACATCACACAAAAGTGGAAATAGTCCCAATAGACCCCACTGCACTCATTCAGAAATTTAAAGGCCTCAATCAGGTCTCTGGTTAGTCATAGAGTTTGACTAGAATCAAACTAGGATAGAAGGAGACAGTTTGTCCAAGTAGAAATTTTCTCTTTGCAAAGCGAATCAATCTTTCTTGATGGTTCCATCTTATGGTAACCTCCTTGTCATTATTTTCCGTACTTTCTTCAATGCATCAATATCCTTTTAGTCGTGTAAAGGCCAGAAACGCACACAACACTCAAATTTTCATTTATGTTTATTATTATACCCCTCCTTTTATGTTCTTATTCTCAAGAAATGAACTTTGTTGATGCTGTTAAGAATATCATCAAATTGGATTACCATTTTTTAACCATTATATGTCCTAGGCTCCAAATATCTTTGTTTTAAAGCACATTTAATTTTCTACCAAGAAAAAAGTAGCTTTCTTATTCTTCGTATCAAAATTAACCACCTCAGATTTTACCATTTTAAATTTCCTCTGTCTTTTATGCAAGATCCTGGATCTTGGTGCAATTTTCCCCATTATTCACTATACATGACAATTTCAAAACCCTGGAATGAATCTTCTCAACTCAGATGATTCTAAGAGATCAGGACCATATGCAATCCCAACCTCAATTGGTGTTCAACTGCTGACTGCAATTGCAACTTCCCTGAATACTGGTCAGAGGTGGCTACAAAAGCCACTGTTTGTTGTGTGGAATAATTTAAAAATACACCTTGGCTCCCTGCGATTTCACTGGAAGATTCCATGGTTTTGTTAAAATTTAATTCCTCACCCCTCAGGCCCATTCAATCCTCATCCACTGTCTCTGCCTAACCCATGCCAATGCTTGGCTCCTACACACCTCAATTGACCCAGAATACTTTCCAGGCCAACTCATGCCTCACACCTAGCCTCAAAAATCCCTCATAAACACCATGCCAATTTATCATACTTCCACGCTCATTCACCCAGTACTCACTCTGAATAGAGCCAATGGATACAATGGCACACGTGCCAAATCAGCTACTCACAACTATCTTGTTAAAAATCTTGTTATCGTAAGCTTATCAAAGTATCAATCAACCAGACCTTTTAAAGCATCAGTGATAGAAACTACATGCATCTGACAGCTTTTTACTTTTTGTAAATAAACGTTGAGTCAGTCACAAAAGAGATCACAGACGGAAAATATTATAAACCTATCAATCTTGCACTATTTTCCCTCCTGCCATTGGTTCCAACAAAGTAATAGAAGTCAGGGCTCTCAGTCAAGCATGCATGATTGCTGGGACTGAGATTGGGAATCCCAAAATAACAACCTATCTGCCATTTTTAAAGGTCTGCAAAAGTTCTGCAGATTGTCAGAGACTGAATGCATCCCCAAACAAGTACCATGGGTCCTTTCATAAATTCCAAAGCAAGGACTCCATGGGAATTGTCTGGAAAACTTGAACGTCTGATGGGAATTTTTTTTGTTCCATTGAACCCTCTGTAAAAGGCTTTGGATAGTGCAAACATACCTGCCTGGATAGGTATCCAGAAAACGTTAGGTAGAAAATCCTAAATTACCTCCTTAGTAATTATATAATTGATGTCCCAGTCACGAGCTCTTTTGTCATAACTCTTGCCTTCAATCCCAAATAATCACCTGAGCCTCTGATTACTCCAACGACTGCACTGACCTGCATGACTAACCCTTACATTCCAACTCACCTTATCTGACGTGATCTGACTAGCTCTCAATAGACCTCCCCTCTGACCCAATCCCATCACCCAACTTCTCTGACCACCTGCCCCCATATCTGACCTCATTAGTTCTCTGACAAAGTCTCTTGACCTGAACTGACTACTCCAACCCACCACTTACCTCACTTACATACCTGCTATCCTATCCACCTTAGTCATCTCACCCACCTACCACTCTCCTAACTCATCATCTTGCCACCTTACCCATCTGCCACCTTACCCACCTGCTACTCTTCCCAACTGGTATGAAAAGTATCGTTGAAAGGGGGTTTGCTCCTCCTGTCAAGAATCTCTGTGCTGAATTGGTTTTGAATCATTTTTCATCAGATTATTCAGGAAAACAAGAGGAATGTAATTGGTTTTTTTTTGTTTGATCAGGGTCAAATATAGGATTTCTGATCATGATGGAAGTTTTGGGCCTGAAGGTTTATATCTTGAAAGTGATCTTCATAATTAAATTTGGAAAACAGTGTGCTCTATTACTTCTAAAAATTCAATTTGTAAAACAATACATAAGATTGTAATTGCCTTATAGTATTATAGTAGCTCATTTACAATAATAAAACTGTCAAATTTTGATTCACATTCTGTCTATTAAATTTTCAATTTAATATCAGGTTATTCATTAATATACTTCAGCAATGCTTACCATTTTTGGTACATTTTATTCTGTAAGTGTGCACAGGCAAATTGGAAATCTGTGCCCTGGAATATTCTAACCATTCATTTTGTCACAGACATTCACATGGGATTGACACTTATCAATGAGAAATGACTGCTGTCACTTCTGCTGATGTATAAAAAATATCTTTAAAAGCAAAGCACTAATAGAGAAAAGCTGCTGCCCCAGATGCCTTTTTTGTTTAACAGGTCGCTTAACAAGGTAGAATCAGAGACTGCTGCAAGGACAAATGTCTCATAAATTGTATCCTGTTGCATAATGGGACCACCAAAAGCCTTAAAAGAAATTGTACGGGCTTCTCAATGAGCAAGTCACAGTTTTCCCATAGCCTAACGCAATCTCCAAGCAGACTGGTGTTGTAAATAATTCTACAATTGAACATGGATTGCAGATGAAGAGGATTTTACTGGTAAGTAGTAGCTTTGTGTGAAAACTTCCCCTGTTGGCATTACCTGCTAATCTTCAAAATGTGTAAGTGTTCTAAGATCCTCCTCAATCATTTTTGTATGAAATGAGGTTTTCATAGTTGTGGTCAAGTTGGTGCGGAGAATGTTCTATCTTTTATTTCCAAATCAAAATCTTATTGGAAAGTGCAAATTTGACAACTTTTGCATGGATTTATCAACTGTGTATGTAGGGAAATGAATGGATCAATGAGATAGATATTTTCTTTACAGACAATGCGAAGGTATTTCTTGAATAAATTACTGGTCAGGTCTAGTCACAGGTAAAGCTGAACAGGTGTTATTAACTGATGCTTAGGAGATGGTTATTAAAACATAATGTAGGGAGGAAGCAATTTCACTTGAAAACACCAATCCCTTAAAAGACCCTACTGTATCTTTCACTGCACTCATTTATTTTCTTGACCAAATGGTCTGCAAAACATTTTTCTTTTTCATCCCAAATTAAATCAAACAAAATTTCAAAATACTTATTTTGGTGCTATTTTGTGGATGGAATCCTGTGCCTCCCTGAGGTGACTTTGGTGACAAGGGGCACTGAATTAGTTGTGGGTTGGTTAATGGCAATACTGTCTCTTACTTGCTTTTACCCCAATTCAGTCTGTGGTTGTAAGGCCAACACTCCACCTGTCAACTGGTGTCCTTAAGTAGCCAATAATACTCACTTAAGGGCTTCCTCCTACAATTTCTGGTATCAACTCAGCAGCAGGCAAGAGGTTTGCCATCCAAGGAGCTTGGCCAGAAAACCCTGGCTTGTTGGGTAACATTGTCCTGGGGTGGCCCCTCACTCAAAGTGCCTGAAAAAGGGAGCTGGCATCAGGAAGATTATGTGTCGGAAGAAATGGGGGGCAATGCTGACATCACTGCACCTTTCCCATGTGATCTCCACCCTGCAATTCCCTCCATGCCCATCATTCACTAGTGCCAGGTATCCTCCTTGAAACATGAGGGCATAATACTGGCCCCATCCACTGCTTCTAAGGACAGAGAGCTGCCATGCTGTGATCTGCCAGCAGTTCTCAATGGGCAGGGTTTCTGTCTGGAAAGCCCACTGCTGGCCTGTCGAGGGCCTGTACAGCAAGATATGCAGTGGGCTTACCCAAAAGAAGTGACACAAATTTCTCACTGGCTCTGCAGCCGATGGTCAAGATCCTTGTCACACCTTCAAGATTTCCATTCACATCATAAACCAATTATCATTATCATCACATCTCTTTTGTACCAGAAACCCAAGAAACCCAATATATCATCAGCAAGGCCCAAGTCAGAGGGGCATATCAAGGCCCAATAACTAAGGCTTGGTGATATAGGTCACCCTCAGCTGAGTTTGGGTGGAGGTGGGGTGGGCCCACTCTGCCTAAGGCAGTGATTGGGCCACAGGGATGGGGACACTATGTTTGAGTCAGGGACTTGTGGCTCATTTCAGGAGCAGCAGCTATGATTCCCTGGTCATGCAGTACTTCTGTTTGTCTATAATCTTAGAACTTCCAATTTATTACATTAGACAGTTGGTTATGCTCTCTTTCTAAAGCTAACAGCTAGCCATAGCCAACATTCATTGTTTAAGCTGGAAGTGAATTCCACATTTCACAATGCAGCATAGAAGAAAGCCTTCACATTTCCTTAGGCTTGTCACTTTAATACAGTGCAAACAAATTCTTGTTCTGCACATATGATCCAAGTTAAATAATGCTGTCTGCATCTTCATCAGCCAGCACTTGCAGCATTTTTAAAATCTTACTGAAGTTGCTACTTAATCTTACTTGCTGTAATGAAACTGAATGAACGTGTGAATATCTCTTCATAATTTAGTGCTGAATTCTTAAATCATTCTTCTTGTTCTTTTCAACACCTACTCAGCACAGTAATGATCTCAAAACTACACAGCATTGAGTGAAATTTAAGAATGAAAACTGTGACATGACAGATCCACAACAGCATTACTCACAATGCTGCTCTTACCCAAAATTTCTGGTGGGCATCAATTAATGAAACTGAAATGAGCACAAGCATGCACCATTGGCAAACTGAGGATTTACTTGCACAGCTAATGGGAATTTTAAAAAAAACCAAAATGCTGCAGAAGCTGGAAATCTGAAACAAACACAGAGAATGCTGGAGAAACACAGCAAGTCTGGCAGCATCTGTAGAGAGGGAAACAGAGTTAATATTTCAAGTCCGGCATAACTCTTCTTCAGAACCCAAAAAACTTTTGTTGGGAATAGAAATTTTAAACCAGTATTGGTGTAGCTTTTTAAAGTGTTTTTTTCTTCACCAAACTCAAAACGGTGAAAATTTGAATCTACACTATTCTTGCCAAAGAGACAGTTCATGATCCTTCTTCAAATAACAGAAACTACAAAGAACATTTGTTTCTAAGAATATTAATAACATATTAAAACATTTAACAATAATCTTATTCACCAACAACAGTTCCACAGCAGAACAAGCTGCCACAGGAAACAGTCATAGCCCCAACTTGAAATCTTTGAGATTTATCTTTAGAATATTTCAATTTATGAATTTTCCTTATCGGGACTACCATCTCAATAGAGCATGCCTGGTTTAATATGCTTGTGCTTTCAAATAAACCTGTTGGACCATGACCTGGTGTTGTGTGACTTCTGACCTTGTCCACCCCAGTCCAACACTGGCACCTCCACATCATACAAATGTTGGTATAATACCAATGTTAGTGTTTGATTCTGATACAACTAAAGTAAAAGCAGGAGTTAAATGTATAGGAAGCGTTGTCCTCTAATTTTCATTAAACGTCTTAATGAAGGGCGCTTTATGCCAATTATGCATTTTCTAGCTCTATTCAAAACTAATCACACAGTCCACAGTTTTGTATATGGCATTGTCCTTTCTTTAGTTCTGAATATTGTGCAATTATCCTTTTGTAAGTTACAACGGTCTTTCCACATCCACTATCTGTCACAAAGGATTCCATGATAATTGAAGCAAATAACTCCTGACTTCTCTTCTCACCCATTTAGTGACAAATGTACATGCTGACCTTTTGTTAATGTCAGGGCTTAGTTGCTAGCTTTCTTGAACTTGAATTAGAAAGCTGTGGATTTACATCCCACTCCAGGTCCTGAGCACAAAAATTGAAGCTGACACTCCTAGACAGTACTCAGACTGTTGCACTGTCAAAGTGCCACCGTGCAGACAGGGCATCAAACAGAGACCTTATCTGCTCTCGCAGGTGGATATAAACAATCATTGACACTATTTCAAACAGTGAGGAACTGTTCCTATTTTTGTCAGCCAATATTTATCCCTCAGTTTATATCACAAACTGAGAGAAGAACTGGTTATTGTCACTTTGCCTTATGTGAGACCGCAAGACATTAACATCACTTGCTACAATACAACCATGCCTACACTGTCAAATAAGCACTTTTGAACATCCTGTGATCTACAGAAGGTACCCTCAATTCAAGGAAGCAAAGTTCCCAATTCAGTCTATCGAAACTATGGCGCTTTTTAAAAAAATAATAAATCTCCCTGTAGCTTTTCCTGGTTCACAAATATAGTCCCAGTATCTCAAGTCACTCCATATAATTGTGATCACGCATGTGCTTGGAAGATCCTACATTATTTTACCAGATGTCCCTTTACAAATAAAATGCTTGCTGAGCATTTTTAAAAAGTATTGTTTCTCAATTATGGTGTCATGAAATGTTCACATGATTTGGGACTGCCATAAGAACAATCTGCTAGGCAGATAGTAAAAAGGAAGCAACTTGTAGTAGGGTGGAGTCAGCCTGTTTGTTCTGTGCTCTCATTAAAGATTGCTCACAATCAAATACAACTGGGCAGAGAATGAATAGTGCAAACTTCCAATTTAGGAAATGTGCAATTTATGAGAGATTGATCATAGAATGTTAAAAGCAAATATTGATCTTCTCAAGATTAATTTTATACTCAGAAGACATATGAAGAAATGTCACATTTTTCCCATATTGTCTGCATCAGTCAGTTTCCATATGTCAAGAGGTTAGTTTAAAATAGATTGCCTTAAGGTAGTATGCACTAGTTAAAATTGAAACAGCTATGTATTTTGTAAATTCAAGGAACTTTGAATCCCAGTGGCTCTTGTTAACAAAAGGTAAACATTTTGCAAAGCTGAGTTCTTTTCAATGGAGGACAATGTAGGTTGCTCCATAAAATCCTTACTTATAGTGAAATGACTTTAAGTGATTCATAGATTCCCAAATGAATCAATGCTAAAGCCAGAGTTAGATTCCTTTAGAAATTTCATTCTCATAAAAACAATGTACATGTTGAAATTCTGTACCATACACAAGTAACACAAATAGTTGAAACAACTTTCAAAATACAATAGATAGTTGGAAATAAAATAAATTATACAACCAATTTTATTTTTAAGAATTGCATTCATACGTATAGTATGCTTAGATTGGCCAGGCTCCATCTGGGAACAGAAGTCGGTCAATGCAGGGTGCAGCTGAAGTTCTCCCATTAGATGGAGCTGAGGAATTCAGCGCAAGTTCATATTGAGAACAAGGTGTAGAGTTCTGACAAGATAAGAAGTACAAACTTTAGGGCTTCAGGTATGACCAAAGGGCAGGAAGCATAGCTGGTAATAGTTGTTGAGGAGTTCACTCTTCATATAGACTGAACCACTCAAATTGACAAATGTGGCTTGGAAGATCAGTTTGTGGAATGCTTTCGTGGCAGCTTGCTGGAGTAATACATTGTTTAACCAACTGGGGATAAAATCATTTAGATCTGATATTGTACAATTAGGCAGGGTTAATTAGTAATTTAAAAGTAAAAGATCTACTGGGAAATAGTGATCATAATATAATTGAATTCCATATTCAGTTTGAATCTGACATAGTCAAATTACAAACAAGAATGCTTAACTTAAACAAAACCAATTACATACCTATGAAAAGAGAGCTAGCCAAATTTAATTGAGAAAGTAGACCAAAAGGCTTATTGGTACATAAATAGTTGGAAACATTTTTTAAAAATTCAAAACATTCAAAAAAAGTTCCATCATGAATGAAAATTCAGTAAGAAAGAGCTAACAATTGTTTACAAAGCAGGTTAAGGATAGCACTAAATTAAAGGAAGAGGCTTATAATTATGCAATGAATAGTCCTAAATCTAAGGATCAGGTGTGTTATAGAAACAAACAATGGAGCAATTAAAAAAAATTGATAAAAGGGAAAACATAGACCAAGTAATTAATTTAGCCAGGAATATTAAAACACATTGTGAGGCTTTATAATTGTAATAAAAGATAAGATTGGTCCCTAATAAGCAGAGACAGGAAAATTGTCACAGACAACAACAAATATTTTGTTTTCCTTGTCAGAGTAAAATGTGTATGTTACGCAACAGAAATGAAGGAGCATGCAAGAGTTAATGACAGTGGATAAATTATCGTAATTAATATCAACTGAGAAGCATTGGAGAATCTAACATCTGAAAATTCTCAGGATTAATGGCCTACATCTTAAGGTTCTATAGGACTTAGCTGCAGAAATAATGGATGCAGTAGCTATGATATTTTAAAATGCTCTAGGTTCTGGACTGGTGTTATCAGATTAGAAGTTAGCAATTATGCAACTGCTGATCAAGGAAGGAGGGATCTCACCTTCAATTGTTTCAACAATGGCCTTCCTTCCGTCACAACATCAGAAATCAGGATGTTCTTTGATGTTAGCACAAAGTACAGCACCACTCATGACGTCTCAGATACTGGAGCAGACTGTGTGAATATGAATTAAGTCCTAGACAAAATTTAGGCTTGGAATAGGTGGTAAGTAACATTAATTTTACACAAGTGCTAGGCAATGGCCATCTTCAAGAAGAGAGAATCAAACCATCTGTCCTTGATATGAAAACAGAAAGTGCTGAATGTCTGGTAGCATTTGTGGAGAGAGAAACAAAGTTGCCATTTTGAGTCCAAGGACTCTTCTCCAGAATTATTAGAAATTCTCAAGGTGGTTGACACCTTTGAGGGTGTTTCATCTTCTGTTTCTATAGTCTTGAGCAATAAATTCACAAGAATTGGTCTGCGCGTTGTGTTTTTTCAGGAAAGCTTTGAGGATGTCAAAGTTTTTTTCTGCCCTCTTGGTAACTGCATGCTGTGACAAATCTTTGGAATCAAGTCCATTTTCAGGCATCCAGGTGATGTGACCAGTCTAATACAGCTGACTGATTGCAACCAGTGCCTTAAAGCTGAGAATTTTGGCCTGTGAAAGGACCCTGGTATTTCAGCATCTATCTTGCCATTGGATTTTGCATGATTTTGTGGAGGCATCACTGATGATATTTTTCTAGTGATTCGAGACGTGTGCTGTACATTGGCCATGTTTGCATTCATAGGGGCAGATGCCACTCCTGCTCCGAAGCCCATGAGATTGTTGATGGATTTGGTGTATTTGTTATCACTTTCTTTAGGCAGCCAAAGTCTATGCTGGCACATTGGAGGCAATGTTGATTTTTATCATACATGTCTGAACTTGCTGAGACCAGAGCCAAGATATAAGAATTGATTAATGTTGTCCAGTGGCTCACCATGTATGGTGACATATGGAGGTTAGTGTTGCTGGTCAAGGACCTTTATATTCTGGATGATTAAATGAAAGCCCATTCTCTCAATACACCTCTGCAAATGTGAGACGATAATTTTGGAGGGCAGCATCTGAGTTTGTGCACGTACAAACTTGTTTGAGTATTACAACTTGATGACAGTGGAGTGACGTGACTTAGGAGTATTTTTCATTGCAGCAGACAGTACAGAATGAAAGGCGTTGGTAGTTAATACAATGTATCTTATCTTCTTTCTCAATAATGTTCATAATTATAGCATTTCAGCAATCTACTGACATGTTTGCCTCCTTTCAGATGAGGGAGGTGAGGTCATACACTTGTGTCAAAAATGTTTCCCCACTATATCTCAGTATTTCAGTGGGGATTCCACTTGCATTGCCAACTTTGATGGTTCTCAGCCATTAGATGGCTTTTTCAATCTCATGTCATTGGCTGGCATTGTGCTGAGGTCGTGGTAGTTAATTTACTGTGGGAGCACTCACATCAATGACTGAACCTCAGTTAAGGGGATCTCAAAATGCTCCTTCCAACATCCACCGGCTGCCTCCCTGACCTTGATGGGTGTCATTCCATTCTCATTTGAGTAAGTCCTTCGGAGCTTAGGTTTTAGATGATCTTGACTGCACTTCAGAATCTTTGCACTTCATTGATGTTACCTGCACTTTTTTTCTGCCCTGTAGAATAACTTAGCTACTTTTGTATTCAGTTCACTTTGCTGAATGAAAAAATTCTATTAGCTTTCCTAACTACTTGCTACACCTGCATACTAACCTTTTGGGATTCATGCAATGGGTCACCAGACCATCTGCACCTTAGAACCCTGCAATCCTTTGCCATTTAGATAAGATGCTTCTTTCTATGCCAAAATAGACCATTTCAAATTTTCTCACATTTTCTTACTCTGTTTGCCCATTCATTTAACTATCTACAACCATTTGTAGCCTTCTTACATTCTATTAATAGCTTACTTTCTTACTTATCTTTGCATTATCAGCAAATTTAGCAACCAGTCATCCAAATCATTTCTCTAAATTGTAAATAGTTGAGGTATAAGTAGTGATCCCTAAGGCATTCCACTCATTATATCTTGCCAACCAGAAACTAACCCATTTAAGCATACTTTCTACCCCTGTTCAGTCAACCAATCTTCTACCTACATTACCATAATGCCATGAACATTTATATTCCACCTTTGATGGATTACCTTACCAAATGGCTCCAGGAAATTTACGTACAGTACCTCCTCCAGTTCCCCTTTATTCACATGTTACTTTTTCAAGGAACTTCAATAGAATGGTTAGGCATGATTACCCCTTGCACAAAACCACATTGACATTGCCTGAAAATATTGTTTCTATGTGCCCAGCTATATTGTCTTTAATAAAGCTTCTAACATTTTTCCTGTGACAGATGTTAACTGGCCTGTAGTTTCTTGTTTTCTGTTACCCTTTTTTTGGAATAAAGAGTCAGTTTTGCTAGTTTTCAATCTTATGAAACCATTGCCGATTACAGGGAATTTTGGAGAATTTAAATCAAATAATTTAATTGTCTCTATCTTTAGGACCTTAGTCCATCAGGACCTGAGGGACATGTTAGCCTGCAATTGCAACAATTTGCCGAATATCATATCCTCGGTGATTGTAATTTTCTTGCCTTCCTCCTTCTCTTCCATTTTCTAATTTATAGCCAGTTCTGGAAAGATACTCATATCCTCTAGAATGAAGAAGTGCAAAATACCTGTTCAATTCATTTTCTCACTTCCCAATATTAATTCCTAGACCACTTTCTGTAGGAACAATGCTCACTTTTACACTACTTTTTAAAATATCTATAGAAACTCTTAGTATCTTTTGTCACATTTCTAGCTAGCTTTCTCTAGTAGTCTACTTTTTCCCTCCTTATTAATGTCTTAGTCCCTCTTTGTTATCTTTTATATCATATCAAATATTCTGACTTTCCACTCATCTTTGCACAACTATATGATTTTTGTTAAATTTTGTTACTATCTTTAACTTTACAGGTGACCATGGATTGTTAGTCCTCCACTTTGAGTTTTGTTTTTGGAGCAATTCAACAAAGTTCCTTCCAAAGCATCATCCAAAACTGAAAACTCTATCACCTAGAAGGATAAGACAGAATATGTATAGGAACCCAGCACCTGCCTGCTCCCCTCCATACCAAGCACCATCCCGATAATGGTCTAGTGGTATTAACACAAGACTATTAATCCAGAAACAACCAGTAATGTTTTGGGGACCTGGGTTCAAATTGTGCCATGGTGGATTTTGAATTCAATTTTAAAAATGTTGGAATTAAGAGTCTAATAATGATATTGACTATTACCGTTGCTGATTGTTGGGAAAACTGTGGATCTGGATTACTGATGCCCTTTCAGGAATGAAACTGTCATCTTTAGCTAATCTGGCCTACATGTGACTCCAAACCCACTGCAATATGATTGATTCTTAACTGCCCTCTGGTCAATTAGGGATAGGCAATAAATATGGGCCTAGCCAATGATGCTCACATCCCATCAACAAATATAGAAAAAACTTATATTGCTGTACCTTGGCAGCTGGATTGGCATCTATCTACATCCACAGACATTCACCCTATCCATCACTGATGCTCAGTGACAGCAGTGCATACTATCTAAAGGATGCACTGCAGGTGGTCAATAACGTCCCTGAGATAGACCTTCCAAACCCATAAATACTACCACCAGAAAAACAAGAGTATTAGATACATGGTAACACCACACCGACATATTGTCTTTGATTCAGTGTCATTGGAAAATAATCTTCGAACCTCACTCATAACAGTACATTGTCTGACTACCTATACCATTTAGAGTGCAGCAGTTCATCATGACCTTCTCAAGGGCAACTAGGGATGCATAATAAATACTGGCCCAGACAATAAAGCCTGCATCGCACAAATGAATAATAATAAAAAAGTAGCAGCCTGTGTGGACAACAGTAGTTTAATAAAGTGGCTCACGATCACATTCTCAGATAGACAAGCAACTGGGGAAGCAAAAACATGCTGTCCTTTATTGCAAGGTCAACATGCAACAATAAATAAATCATGTTACAATAGTATGCAACTTCACTGAGATTGCATATAGCATTCGTGTGTGCTATATGACTCTCCATATATAAGGAAAGATACACTTGTATTGAAGGCAGCCCCTCATACATTTACCAGATTGGTGCCTGGGATGAGAGGGTTGACCTATGACTGGCTTTATATGCTCTGGGGTTGAGAAAAATGAGATGTGATCTAATTGAAACATTTAAGTTTCTGTCGGAGTTTATACTAGGGTGCTAGCCTCTGGGACAGCTTTCTGAGATCTGCCATGCTTCGTTTACATTGTGAGACTCATCTGATACTGTTGAGTCCTTGTGACATCTCCAATCTGACTCCACGCGGTCAGCTACTTGCCACTGGTCAAGCTACCTGCCACTGCACAATGACCTCTTGGATTATCCACTCTGTCCTGCCTCCAGACCAGCTTCTACAAGACTCATAAGATTCTGCCTAATGTCTCCTTAGATTTGTCATCAACAATCATTGGCTAACGAGTATGATTATCCACTTAGGAAATTCTGTGTCACTGCTCATTGGTTCTGTGGGTCTTTCGGTGGCTGATGAACCTGATCCTCGAGTCATATCTCTGACCACACTCCTTAGATTATAATCTCACTGCAGAACAAAAAAGCCTGTTTAAACCTGCTTACTCCAGAAAACTACTTCAAAGCTGCCCAGAATGTGAGATAACCTATTTTCTCATCACCATGGTCTGTCTGCAAATATTTTATCAATTTAAGTCAGAATGTATTGCTTTAGACTGTGACTAGATATTGATGTAATTACCATCTCAACAGATTTGACACACAGTTCCTGTTAACTTACATGTTGTTACAGATAAAATCTAATTCAATTTACTAACCATTATCTAGGCATCCTATTTTGAACATTGGATTACCCAAAGTAGCTGCTTGTGGTGTGGGAAACAAAAGCTTTGTTATACATAATTATTCATTACTATTTCAAATTAGTTTACCAAATGCTTCTCTTTACTTGGATTTGTGTTTTTCAATGGTACATCTATTCTATGCTGAACGATTTGATTTGAAATTTAACATTCCTTAACTATCTATGTAAATGCTGCCGAACCTGCTGAGTATTTTGAACATTTTCTGTTTCATTTTTTTGTTTATTGCTCTTTTGCTGTTCTTGGCAGTCTCCCAACCACAATCCATACTTGCACATGTTGCCTGTCTGACATTCATTGAATTCCAATTCCCCAATACCTCAAATTTTATTATAATTTCTGTGTCTAAACACTTGGTAGCACTACAAACATCCCCTCCCCATGACAATCTCCCTTCACCTCTAACTATTTTGCACCCCCAACACCACAGCCATACATACACCACCATCCCCTCCACCCCATCCTAACCCAACAGCAAAGTAAGTGTCTCCAACTACAAAAGCTTCATATTCTGGAACTTTTGTTTCTACCTCTCCGTCTCTTTCACAGTCTTCACAACTCTGCTTAAGTTCCATCTCTTTGAACAAACAATTCATTATCTGTCTTTATCTTTCACTTGTTGTTCAGCATCCATTTTCTTTACACCTTTATGGAGCAGGATGGAAGATTCTCCACTAAATACCTGTATGGCAAATTGAGCAGAGGCACGATGAGGTAATGTTTTAACATGCAGCAAATTATTTTGATCAGAATGTACTACCTGAAAGTGTGGTACAAACAGATTTATTATCTACTTTGAAAAAAAAATTAGATACGTATGGGAAGTGGAAATACTTGAACCAGCTCTTTACATCAATCCAGAATCCAAAATTTGTAGCAGGAGGAATGTAAGTTAAGCTGCAAAACTTCAACAAAGATATTAAGTCAATATACAATGAGCAATTTAAAAAAATATATCATTAATGGAATGAGGGTGTTGCTGACCAGGCAGCATTTATTGCCCACCTCTAATTGCCCAGATGACAGTTCAGAGTCAACCACATTGCTGTGGGTCTGGAGTTACATGTAGGCCGCACAGGTAAGGATGGCAGTTTCCCTCCCGAAAGGACATTTGTTGGAAAAAACCCATCTGGTTCACAATGGATTCATGGTTATCATTAGATTCTTAATTCCAGATATTCTATTGAATTAAAATTCCACCATCTGCTATGGCAGGACTCGAGCCTGGATCCCCAGAACGTTATCTGTGTCTCTGGATTAACAGTCCAGTGACAATACCACTAGGCCATTGCCTCCCCAAATGGGGATAGAAAATTCTGTAACTTCTCAGTTGATCAGGCAACATCTACAGTGAATGAAACTGGGTTAACTGTTCAGCTCAATAAGCATTCATCAGAACTGGTAAAAGTTATAGATGAAAACAATTTTAAGAAACCATAGTGGCAGGGGAAGGACAGTCCAGAGCAAAAGGAAAAACTGGGATTGGATGGAAATTAAGAATATTTAAATAATGAAAGGGGTGTTGGTGTAAGTTGAAACAAATTATTGCAGCCTTGACAAGGCTTTAATTGAGAAGGCAACAGTGAGTTGCTTGTTGCACAGTTGTATAGCAGGAAGTTTCCAGAAAGACAGAAGATAATGGAGGCTTTGTGCTGAAGTCTGGTTAGACTGTGGCTACCTGCACTGCAACAGCAGCGAGAAGGAAACATTTAGTTGTAACAACTTCATTAAGGACAATCACTTTATAATGTGCATTATTCAGTACATTTTCCCGGAGAAGTGGTCCAACATTCTTAACAAACATGTCTCCACATGGTGTCATTTACCATATGTGCAAATGAGCTCTGCACCATTAAATCCAATTCCAATTATTTCTTTTCAATATTTTTGTTCCAGTGCTTTTTTTTCATCTGGAGGTAAATATTTCCCATAATACAATGTAATTTACCTTGTAAATGCTCTCCTTGAGCTTCGAGATAATGAAGAGCCTCATTTCTGTAAATCAGTGGAGTTTCTGCAAACTGTGGACCCCTGTGTTGTTTCCTTCATGGATCCAAGTTGGTTTGGCCACCTGTGTCATCCTGCTTGATTGTAAGAATGCTGTCTGGCTTGGCCTGCTTTCTAGCTGAGTGAGACAGGTGACAAGGTGCAAAAGATGAAGAATTGCATTTATTAGTAGCTTTCTCATCCAAGAAGGTCCATGCCATGCCCTTGCTGGTGGTGCAGTCTTTCATCAAGCCCTGTCTTCTGCACAGGGTCAGAACATAGGGTTACAATAATTATGCAAGATATCATGTTACAATTTGCAGAAAGCACCTAAAAGGATGCACTGGCAAATTCAAGACCACAGGTGTTAATTCTGTGAAGCCAATGCCAAACAACATTTTTATAAACCTTCTTAATGTAGAAAACCACTATTTTTAGCATTTTCAGGATAAAGTTCCTTTTAGGAGCAGTTTGAATCTGTACTTCCAGGACTGGCCACATGACAACACCTATAACCATGTTGGTAAAGTGATTAACCCCAATTCTGTACGAATGTCAGTGAGGTTAGATTAAAGGGGTGAAGTTACTCAACACAACTAGAGTAAGCTATCTTAAGCTAGAGTAAACTGGACCCATGCCTCTCGACCCACTTCACAGTTAATGACCAAATATATGAACAGATCAACGGGAAACCCATAGAATCACCTATCTCCGGACTAATAGCTGAAGCGGTGATGCAGAGCCTTGAAAGCAAGGCCCTTCTGCTAATCCAACTGAAACTATGGATACACTATGTGGACGACACCTTTGTCATGATTAAATGGACCAAATGAGACGAGACGCATGATCTAATAAACAACTCCCTCACCGGAATCAGATTCACCAGAGGAGAGGAACAGAATAAACAGCTCCCATTCCTGGATGTCATGGTGGAATACAGGACCAATGGGGAATTCCTAACAAAGATACGCAGGAAAGCCACACACTCTGACCAAGTACTGAATTTCAACAGCAACTACCCTAATACACACAAACGAGAACATTATTTAAATGGGCAACAACACACTGCAGCAACACAGAACTACACCAAAAAGAAGTAGAGTACCTCTTCCAGGTATTCAGAGACAACGGACACCCGAAAAACTGAGTCAGAAGATGCCTACTACATGAACGACACCAGGAAGATACTACACGCCCCAACACACTCATCACGCTACCTTACATCATGGACACATCTGAATTGACCACAAGACTCCTGTGACCACTGGGCATCAGAGTAGCACATCAATCCTATACCAACTGCTCACCTGAACCAAAGACCCAGTACCCAATATGGACAGGACTAACGTAATATACAATATTACCTGAAAAGACTATGACAAACATTACATTGGACAGACAGGAAGGAAATTAGCCACAAGAGTAAACAAACATCAACTGGCAACAAAAAGACATGACCAATACTCATGTCCATCCACATGGATAAGGAAAACCACCAATTTGAATGGGACCACACCAGGATCCTGGGACAAGTGAAGCAGAGACAAGCACAGGAATTCATAGAGGCCTGGCTCTCCACTAAGAAAGCCATCAATAAACACATAGAACTAGACTCCATATACACTCCATTGCGAAGGAAAACCGGAAGTGAGGTAATCCAGCTTGACGGACACCAGGGTTTAAATAACAGGTGGGAAAACACAACAGCGCTTCATTGGAGGCTGCACTAATGATGTTACCCAGCAGGGTAATGAAACGTCTGCAGAACAACAAACCAGCTCGGCGAGCCAACCAACAACAACATCCACAACCCGAACTACAAATCTACTCAAAAATCTTAGGTAAGCTATCAATATAAAAGAAAATAGCGTGCAATTTACATTGAGCTATGGTCAGTCCAGTTTTAATTTTGATAATGGTTGATCTCGCCTCCTGTGTGCTCATATTCCTGGAATAAGGTTTCCAACACTGAGATGCTTTCCAGATCAATGTTTCCAATGTTTTTCCAATTTCTATGGTAACTTCTTGCAGAAAGTTATAGACATTCTGTCACTAGAACCGATTATTGGATTCCACAATTCTGATAATAGTAAATATAGTGGAAAATATATTCCAGCAAGTTTAATTAATTATCCTCCTAGGAGAAAAAAAAATCAGTTCAATAAATTTGAAAGAAAATAAAGCAACTTGGAAGAAAATTTCTCTGCTTATCTATTGTTGTTCCTCCCATGAAACCAATCATTTTCTGTGTTAATTTCTCTTCAGATTTTTTAAGGGTCAATAATTGCCAAATGGAAAAGTACAGCATGTTCCTTAATACTTGTCTGGTATTAGCAATACTTCAAGATTGCCAAGGTGAAATGTGGTTCAGTACAAGAAAACTCTTGATATAAGATTTGAAATTTGCATTAAGAATGGCCAATCTGAGGCTTGGTAAGGGGCTGATGACTGCTTAAAATTTCTTTTGCAGCTCATTGAAGAGACTGCATGGCAATTGGTAGGCAACATCTACCTTAACCACCCTTCCCGCTAACAATGACCAGTTATTTGAGTAAACATGGAATTTCTGGTTGCTTTCAAATGCTAGATACCTAAGTAGATACTAAAATGTTCAAGTTCACTTGCTCTTGCTGTGTAGAGAATCTTGGAAACATACGGAAAGACTTTCTGAGATATTTTGCTAAGACGTCATTCATAATCAAGCAAAATTTATTATGGAAAAGTTTTTGAAGATTTTATTTAAAAAGAATGTGTTGTGCTCCTCCATATTAATGGATGCCTTATAGGAGTTACCAAGAAAAGGGAATGCATGTTCATGGGTGCCTTACTTAGAGACCAATTTCATCAGGATAAGGAATGGAAGGTGGATGTGATGTCATGCAGATAAGCACCAAAAGCTGCAGGAGAGAGGGGTAGGTGAATGTGGAGAGAAAGGTGGCATCCTTCCTTCCCGTAGTACAGGACACCTCATTTCCTTTGCTTCTCCTCCAATGCTACATTTGAGAACCTTTCCCTCAGTCACTGAACAAACCTGCAAAATATTGTTTTATGAGCAGGCCATACCTTGAGTGGATTTGGGCTATGATGAGTCATCAGTATTTGTATGTTGAGTCTGCAGATGGCTGGTTTAGCACCACAAGGTAAATACAAATTATGATGAAAAGCAATTAGTAGCACATTTTTAAGTACAATCCAGGTTTTAATTCTTTCTCCGTACATCATTGATTTTTTTCTGTCCAGCTGATTCTTTCCACTCTCCTCCAAACATATTTCATACCTTTGTAACAAGTTGGCCTCCTCCTTTAGAAAGGTCCACTTCTCACATCCATACATAACAACAGTCCAAATCAAACTCTTTACAAGTTAATTTTTGAGTAGCTTATTCAGCTCACTGGTTAGCAATTGTCCCTTCTTACTAAACGTGGTGTTTCTCATTACTATCCTTGTTTTTTATTGCATTTTCCATCTGTAGATATTATACTTCCTAAATATTGAATTCTTGCACCTGTTGTAGTTCTTTTTCTATGAATATTTCTTGGTGATTTTGAGTTATGCACAGCTTTGGCTTTGCCAACAAAAACAAGATGCTGGGAAAGTTCAGCAGGTCTGGCAGGATCTGTGAAGAGAAATCAAAGTGGACATTTTGGGTCCTCAGAAGGGTCACTGGACCTGAAACGTTAACACTGATTTCTCTTCACAAGATGCTGCCAGACCTGCTGAGTTTTTCCAACAACTTCTGTTTTTGTTTCTGATTTACAGCATCCACAGTTCTTTCGGTTTTTATTTGGTTTTGCCAATCTTCACTTTCGTTCCAAACTTCCTGACTGTTGTCACAAGTCTATCTATTAGTTCTTGTAATCACTCTTCTGCATTTTACACAAGTGCTTTTTGATCTGCAAATCCAACTAAAGCAATAATTTTTCCACTAACCTTAACAACGTGTTTTCAAACAGTTCTTTTATTGTTGCTTCTCCATAGACATTGAAGAGGACAATGACAAATGGCTCTGACTGCCTGTTGGCTCCTCTCACTGCTGCTGTTTGCCCCATTTACAGATTTCCTTTGAGTCATATAACATAAAATAAATAATTATCAAGCATTATATTATTATATGTTATTTTAATTAAAAACATCCACAAAAAAATACACTGGGAGGAAGGACAACTGTTCCCTCTCTTCTTCTTCAGAGATTTTTTGGAACCACTAAAAGTTACAAAGTTTCGAGAAAATAACACCATTCAGTAATTTGCTCAAACTTGCAGGCGAACACTATTTGACAATCTGCCAAGTTGAGACTTTGATTAGAGATACAGACATCTGCTAAACCTGACAAGAGATACAATTAAGTTGGAGCTGATCAAACCCAAAATCCTCAGCATAGACTAGAACATTGCATGATATAGGTACATGGTATTTCATAAAGTATATCATTACTATACTTGATGGATATGAAATGTGTCTGTAGCTATTCTTTCTCCATATATTTGAGGGATATCTTCATGTGAAAGCTTTTGAAATAAAGAATGTATTAATGCAGGAAATAAAACAAGAACTTTCTTTGATTGGTCATCAATTTTCGTGCTGGAACCAAACTTGGTTATGATTTACTACCTTTGAGTCAAGGTCTGTTTCTAACACAACAATTTTTAGGAGTCAGCAAGATAATTTTAATATTAGAAAAATCTGCAACAAAGTCCCCCTGGAATCTGACCTTAAACACAATTAGACGTTGGCTCTTGTGAACAATTTTCTTTTGAATGTGAGACCAGATGCTTAAGTATACTGCAATCTGGAGCTCCTTATGGTGGGTGTATTGAGTCTCCTAGCTAATGGATTATTACTAGTTTTCTTTGGTATGAAATAATAGAAACAGTCAATCTTTATACTGTATTTTCCCTGAGGTGCTGTAATAAGAATAAATGCCATTGCTGATTTGCTTCATCGGTCCTTTAAAGGGAGAGCTAGGACTTTTATGATAGAACATTAAACGTGATTTTATTTTGCATTGCTTCTAATGCTACGAGAACCCATTTTCACAACACCCTATTGCACAGTGCCTTGTGTAATTTTACTTAACTGAGCACACTGAGTAGTTATTTGATAGTCAACATAAGCACAATCCAAAAATTAGATCAATTTCAATCACATGACTATCCTTCTCTGACAATGTCCCCATATTGTCCATGTAAATGGCACTACGTTCAACGATTTCCACATTTCCAATGGAGTTGTTGCAAAAGGACCTTCTATAGTGACTTCTAACCAGTGCACTCTTACATAAAAATGTTACCTCAGAGTACAACGGGATCTTGATCAGAATGGGCTGATGGGTCGAGGAGTGGCAGTGGAGTTTAAATTTGGTAAATGTGAGGTGCTGCATTTTGGTAGGGCAAATCAAGGCAAGACAAATACATTTAATGGTAATGTCCCAGGGAGTGTTGCCAAACAAAGAGACCTTGAGTGCAAGCTCATAATTCCTCGAAAGCAGAGTTGCAGGAGACAAGGTAGTGAAGAAGACATTTGCTATGCTTGCCTTTGTTGGTCAGTGCAATGAGTATAGGAGTGGGGAGGTCATGTTGCAGCTGCACAGGACATTTTTAGCCCACTTTTGGAATACTGCATTCAGTTCTGATCTCCCTGCTATAGGAAAGATGCTGTGAAACTTGAAAGGCTTCTGAAAAGACTTACAGATGTTGCCAGGGTTGGAAGGTTTGAGCTATAGGGAGAGGCTGAATAAGCTCGGGCAATTTTCCCTGGACTGAAGGGTGATCTTGTAGAAGTTTACAAAATCATGAGGGGCAAGGATAGGCCAAATAGTCAAGGTCCTTTTCCCAGGGTAGGGGAGTCCAAAACTGGAGGGCATAGGTTTAAGGTGCAAGGGGAGAGACTTATAAGGGATCTAAGAGAGAACATTTTCACACAGAGGGTGGTACATGTATGAAATGAGCTGCTAGAGGAAGTGGAGGAGGC
The DNA here is from genome assembly GCF_021869965.1 of Rhincodon typus. Taxonomy (NCBI): domain Eukaryota; kingdom Metazoa; phylum Chordata; class Chondrichthyes; order Orectolobiformes; family Rhincodontidae; genus Rhincodon; species Rhincodon typus. The sequence continues at coordinate 56,607,515 of NC_063333.1, read as the reverse complement.
TGGTACAATTACAACATTTAAAAGGCATTTCGATGGGTATATCAATACGAAGGACTTACAGTGATATGGGCCAAATGCTAGTAAATAGGACCAGATTAATTTAGAATATCTGGTCAGCATAGACGAGTTGGACCAAAGGGTCTATTTCCATGCTGTACATTTCCATAATTCTTTGACTCTATCTGGAGATGTTCAGAAACTTGATCGCTGTGTGCGCATGAACACTAGCACGGACCTGTTAGGTTGAGTGTCTATTTCTATGCTGTGAATATTGTGCAATATAATGTAAATTATACAACTTCAGGATCCACACAATTGCCTCATCGACCACCTCTGCCTCCCACTACCTTTGTATATCCTGATATCCCATTCTGGTACACCATAATTTCCTACAGTTACTCATTGAAGGGAATAAAGCCATCATTGTTTATTGGGACCCCCTGCAAAGCATTTCCCTGTCCACTGTCTCAGGGTGAATCACAATCCACTTTTATTTGACCTCAAGGTGATCTTCTGAGCTTTTTCTTTCTATCACCAAGATTGTCCACTTCTACCTCCATAATATCACCAAACTCATCATGTAGAATGGACAAGATCATGGCAAATGAAATATAATTTCAAAAAAGAATAACTTATTGACATTGGTAGGAAAACAGGAATGGAGAGCACTTTATTATAGGTGGGAGATTGAGAAGTGCTAATATCCAAAGGGACCTGAATTTAGAGTCACTCAAACCTACACACAAATGCAGCAACCAATTAGGATGGTAAATTCCAGGAGGATTTGCAGACACAGATAAATATGGCTTGCCACAATCGCATTGATCCTTGGTGAGACTGTACTGGGGCTATTGTATCAGAGATAGTAGGAACTGCAGATGCTGGAGAATCCGAGACAACAAGGTGCAGAGCTGGATGAACACCGCAGGCCAAGCAGCATCACAGGAGCAGAAAGGCTGACGTTTCGGGCCTAGACCCTTCATCAGAAATGGTGGAGGGGAAGGGGGTTCTGAAATAAATAGGGAGAGAGGGGGAGGTGGAAAGAAGATGGATAGAGGAGAAGATAGGTGGAGAGGAAACAGACAGGTCGAGGAGGCAGGGATGGAGCCAGTAAAGGTGAGTGTAGGTGGGGAGTTAGGGAGGGGATAGGTCAGTCCAGGGAGGACAGACAGGTCAAGGGGGCGGGATGAGGTTAGTAGGTAGGAGATGGGGGTGTGGCTGGAGGTGGGAGGAGGGGATAGGTGGGAGGAAGAACAGGTTAGGGAGGCAGGGACGAGCTGGGCTGGTTTTGGGATGCAGTAGCGGGAGGGGAGATTTTGAAGCTGCAGCGTTCCCAAGCGGAACATGAGTTGCTGTTCCTGCAACCTTAATTCCCCGGTCCCCAACACCTCATCTTTACCATGGACGTCTAGTCCCTATACACCTGCATTCCCCATACAGATGGCCTAAAGGCCCTCCGCTTCTTCCTGTCCCGCAGGCCCGACCAGTTCCCCTCCACTGACACCCTTATCCGCTTAGCTGAACTCGTCCTCACCCTCAACAACTTCTCTTTCAATTCCTCCCACTTCCTACAGACAAAGGGGGTGGCCATGGGTACCCGCATGGGCCCAAGCTATGCCTGCCTCTTTGTAGGTTATGTGGAACAATCCCTCTTCCGTACCTACACTGGCCCTAAACCCCACCTCTTCCTCCGTTACATTGATGACTGTCTCGGCGCCGCCTCGTGCTCCCACGAGGAGCTCGAACAGTTCATCCACTTCACCAACACCTTCCACGCCAACCTTAAGTTCACCTGGACCATCTCTAATACCTCTCTCTCCTTCCTGGACCTCTCTGTCTCCATCTCGGGCAACCACCTAGAAACCGATATCCATTTCAAGCCCACCGACTCCCACAGCTACCGAGAATACACCTCCTCCCACCCACCTTCCTGCAAAAATGCCATCCCCTATTCCCAATTCCTTCGCCTCCGCCGCATCTGCTCCCAGGATGAGGCATTCCACTCCCGTACATCTCAGATGTCCTCGTTTTTCAAGGACCGCAACTTCCCCCCCTCAGTGGTCGAGAACGCCCTCAACCGTGTCTCCCACATTTCCCGCAACTCATCCCTCACACCCCGTCCCCACTATAACAACCAAAAAAGAATCCCCCTCGTCCTCACGTACCACCCCACCAACCTCCGGATCCAACACATCATCCTCCGACACTTCTGCCATTTGCAATCCGACCCCACCACCAAAGACATCTTTTCCTCCCCACCCTTATCTGCTTTCCGGAGGGACCACTCTCTCCGTGACTCCCTCGTCCGCTCCACACTCCCCTCCAGCTCCACCACACCCGGCACTTTTCCCTGCAACCACAGGAAGAGATACACCTGCCCCCATACCTCCTCCCTCACCCCCATCCCAGGCCCCAAGAAGACTTTCCACATCAAGCAGATGTTCACCTGCACATCTGCCAATGTGGTATACTGCATCCGCTGTACCCGGTGTGGCTTCCTCTACATCGGGGAAACCAAGCGGAGGCTCGGGGGCCGCTTTGCAGAACACCTACGCTCGGTTCGCAATAAACAACTGCACCTCCCAGTCGCGAACCATTTCAACTCCCCCTCCCATTCCTCAGACGACATGTCCATCCTGGGCCTCCTGCAGTGCCACAACGATGCCACCTGAAGGTTGCAGGAACAGCAACTCATATTCCGCTTGGGAACCCTGCAGCCCAATGGTATCAATGTGGATTTCACAAGTTTCAAAATCTCCCCTCCCCCTACCGCTTCCCAAAACCAGTCCAGCTTGTCCCTGCCTCCCTAACCTGTTCTTCCTCCCACCTATCCCCTCCTCCCACCTCAAGCAGCACCTCCATCTCCTACCAACCAACCTCATCCCGCCCCCTTGACCTGTCCGTCCTCCCTGGACTGACCTATCCCCTTCCTAACTCCCCACCTACACTCACCTTTACTGGTCCCATCACCGCCTCTTTGACCTATTTGTTTCCTCTCCACCTACCCTCTCCTCTATCCATCTTCTATCCGCCTCCCACTCTCTCCCTATTTATTTCCGAACCCCCTTCCCCTCCCCCTTTTCTGATGAAGGGTCTAGGCCCAAAACGTCAGCCTCTCTGCTCCTAATGATGCTGCTTGGCCTGCTGTGTTCATCCAGCCCTGCACCTTGTTGTATAAGTAGCTATTTGGTGAGATGACCAAAACTTATGTCAGAGGAGTATGTTTTAAAGGTTGTCTTAAACGATATAGAAAGATGGAACAAGGGCATCAAGAGCTTGGTGCGGAGGCGAGTTAAGGCATGGCAACCTATGATGGAATAATGAAAATTAGGGACGTGCAGACACCAGAGGCAGAGGAACACAGATATCTTGGACGATTATGGGCCATAATAAGATTACTGAAAGTAAGGAGGGGTGAAACCATGGAAGGATTTGAAAACAAGAATGAGATTTTGAAAATTAAAACTTTGCATGACTGGATCCCAATCCAACAAATAGTATGTCAGTGTTATTATAAAGCATTCAATTAAGTTTTACTTTATAAAAATGATAATATTTGATACTATTGCCCCATTGGCAAATTTTTAGTAGAATTTAATCTCTGGATTTAATTGATTGTGACAAATACTGAGGTGTTTAAGGGCTGTGTAATTGTAGAAAGAACAATGTTAATGCATCGTTACTCAACTATAGGTGTCCAAATTTGATGCAGAAAGTTTTCTTTCTGCAACACTTAAATAAATTTAGAACAGAATGTAAAATGTTCATTTTGTCTTTAACAATTCTCTTCTTATATGATTATGGATGTATTATCCTGATGGATTTACAGGGAAAAATATTCACAGCACTCTGTGGCAAGGAGCTCCAGCCCTCTGAGAGAAGAAATTCTCCATAATCTCAGTCTTAACTTGGTGCCCCTTTATTCTAAAACTATGCTATCTGACAATAGACACTCCTGTGAGGGAAAATATCCTCTTGGTATTTACTTTGTCAAGCCCCGATATGTTTCGATGATTTACCAATAAATTTATGAACAGCTTCTTCTCGACTGTTACCAGACTAATGAACAAACCTCTCATGCATTAGAGGTAGTGGAAACTGCCAACGTTGGAGAATTTGAGATAACAAGGTGTAGAGCTGGATGAACACA
>NC_063333.1:56583538-56602965 GCF_021869965.1 Rhincodon typus | reverse complement strand
CAGAGGAAATGGTGTTTGGAAGGGGAATGGCAATTTTGGGAGAAGACAGGGAGAGTCAGGATATTTTTAAGAAAAGCTTTAGCTACAATTAAATAAATCCACTACCAAAAGTGAGAGCAGTTGGAGGATGCTGTGTTTGTTGAAATGTCAAGGGGAATGAATAATGCATCAGGGCTATGGAAGATGTAATCTGTGGCTTGTTCAGTCCATCACAAAAACCAGCCTTCCATCCAGTGATTCTGCCAACACTTCCTGCTACCTCGGGAAAGCAGGCAACATAATCAAAGATCCTGCTACCCCAGTTATACTCTATTCCACACACTTCCATTGGGCAGAAGATACAAAAGTTTGAAAACATGTACCACCATAATTAAGAACAGCTTCTTCCCTACTGTTATCTTTCTCTGTACCTTCTCTGTAGCTGCAACGCTATATTCTGCATTCTATTTTGTTTCCCTGATGTACTTATGTAAGATATGATTTGTCTGGTTAGCATGCAAAACAATACTTTACGCTATATCTTGTTACATGTGACAGTAATAAATCAAATCAAATTAAATCAAATCAAATCAAATCAAATCAAAATGAGATCACTTCACATTCATCTATGCTTCTTTGTTATTTCTCTGTTTATGAATCTGCAGAGAATGGACCCACTTTTATCTTCGCCAAATGTTTCTTTTTTTACCGTACCTACAGCTTTTACAGTCCATTTTTATGTTTATTGAAAAATTGCATTCATATTGTATCTTTTTTTCCTTGTCAGTTTCTTAGTCATCCTTTTTTGTATTCTAAAAACTTTCCAACTCACTGACTTATTATTGTATCTGGCCACTTTCTAAAATTTATCTTTTGACCTTATAAAATACTTAACTCCCTTTGACTGGCCATTTTTGAGTTTTATACCTTGGAAGAATGTATCGTTGTCATAAACCATGCACTATCTTTTCAAATCTATCCACTGCCTATATACAGTCATGCCTTTTAATGTATTTTCCCAATTGATCTCAACCAATTGTGCCTCATGTCTTCATAATTTTACTCATTTAAGTTTAAAATTCTTGCTTCAGATTGAGCTCACTCACAAGAACAATGTCAAGTTCTATTAATTTGTGATTGACTCACACCCTAAGGTTTTTTCATAATCGTATCATTACATAATACAAGATCTAAAACAACTTGCCCTCTAATTGGCTGTTTAACATGATGCTCTAGGAAACCACCTCTAACGCACAGAAGAAACCTGTCCTTTACAGGTAAAGCATCAGTTGGTTTGCCCAGTCTACATGTGGATTGAAGTCACCCCTGAAAACTGCATTGACCACGTTACAAGATTTGATTGATCCATGATCTCTTGATTCACACCATTCCCAACACTACTGCTGCCTCTTGTCTATAAAGAAGTCCAACCAATATTTGATGACACCTACTGTTTCTGAGTCCACCCAGATTCCATACCTCCTTCTTCTGATCTGCAGTCCTCCCTTGCACTAATCCTATCCCTCATTATCGGCACAACTCCAGTTCCTTTTCCTTCCTGTCTGTCTTTCCTAAGCATTGAATATCCTTGAATAGTCAGTTCCCAGTCCTGATCACCATGCAGCCAGGTTTCTCTAATAGTAATTAAATTATAACTAGTTACCTGATTTTGGCTTTTAGATTGTCTATCTTGTTGTCAATGCAATGTGCATTGTGGCTCGAATGCCCTGAACTTTCTCTTTTTGACATAATTCTGCATTCAAATCATACTCAATGATTGTCTTTATTTCGCCTGTTTTCTATTCTCCCTATCACCTTTTCCACTTTCAGTTACCAACTTTACTTCCTCCTAATTTAGGTCAGCCCTCAAGTTCCCATCCCACTAACGAGATAATTTAAACCAACTCCAAAAACACCAGCAAATCTCCCTGTGAGGTTATAAGTACCAGTCCTATTAACATGTAATCTGTCCAGCATGGACAGGCCCAACTTACACCAGAATTAGTCCCAGAGTCTCAGAAATAAGACGCTGTGCCTTCTATGCCACCTCTCCAGTCATGTGTTCAATGGATTGGCTGTTGATTGGCTGCCCCATGTTCTTATGCTCAATAGCACAAGTCTTTGGGAACAATCCTTAGATTACAATTCTTGAGGCAATGCTTTTCAACTTCTTTCCTAACTTCCTAAAATCTGCTTTTAAGACTCATCTCTCTTCCTATCTATGTCCATGACTTCTGGCTGATCCCCTCCCCTACAAAGATTTACTGCAGCTGCTCCATGGCATTCTTCACCCTGGCACAAAGGAGATAATTTATCATTGTGGGATCACATTTAATATCGCAAAATTGTGCTCTGATTACCTGACTATTGGATCCCCTTTCTCTACTGCCCTCCCATTCTTCTTTCTCCCTACCTTTTTTGTAGCTGTGATTCCATTGGTGCCATGGACTTGTCACTGGCTGCACTACCCTGAGCAACCATTGCTTTCATTAATTTCCAAAATGGCATACAAATTGGCAAGCATGATAGAGGACTCTTACATTACCTAGTGGTATTATCGCTGGACTGTTAATCCAGAGACACAGGTAATGCTTTGGGGACTAAGGTTCAAATCCTTCCATGGTAGATGGTGGAATTTGAATTCAATAAAAATATCTGAAATAGAGAGTCAAACAATGACCATGAATCCATTGTTGATTTTTGGAAAAACCCATCTGGTTCACTAATGCCCTTTAGGGAATGAAACTGCCATACTTACCCAGTCTGGCCTACATGTGACTCCAGCCCCACAGCAATGTGGTTGACTCTGAACTGCCCTCTGGGCAATTTGGGATAGGCAATAAATACTGCCTAGCCAGCGACGCCCTTATCCCGTGAATGAATAAAGAAAAAAAAAACTTGCCTGGTTTTCTTGTATTACCTAGTAGTCACCCAGTCCTTCTCAGCCTGTAGATTCTCATCTATTGTGTAACCATCTCCCTCTCTATGTGGTATTCATGTAGACTTGAGTCTCATGGATTCACAACAGTGAGTCCAGCCACTATCCGACTTCTGAAACCCAGAGCTTAACTTGTGTGGCTGGTGATATTCCCTGCAGAAGTGTTTGTCTGGGATACATCATGGACATATACCGCAGGATGCATATTCCACGTGGTCCTGTGGACTTACAATCATATAACTCTGAAAACTATTTGTAACCCTTAGAATACATAGAAACCTACCATAAAAAAACTTACTGGTATCCCAAATTTACTATACTTACGTTTACTTTATATTCCCTCCATTTACTTTATAACTCTATTTTACTTTGATTTGATTCAATTGTGACTTCCTTTTGCCAATGCTCCTTACTGCAATCCAAGTAGCGATCTCCTCCATATAAATAATACAATTATTTATTTTTAAGGTATTTAGATTCACTCCCTAGCAGCAGCAACTTCTCACTAAGCAATAAATTTACAGTTTCCATATGAAATCAGTCTTGGATTTGTTTTACAATCAGTCCTGAGTGGATGTCTCTCACACAGGTCTGGCTGTCTCCACTCCTGGAACATCAGTGAAGGCTCCATGCATCACCCTCCCTTTATCTGCTACACAAAGATGTCTAAAGAATTCTAATAGAGACTTTTGTCTCTTCTGGTACTTTGTGGTTGTAATGATCTCCTCTTATCTGTGACTGACTGATGTCTAACTCTGGTATGTTTCTACAAACACTTTTGATTAAACCATCATACTTGATTGAGTTCTCTGTAAGTGTGTCTCTCATTATTCTATTCCACTCTTTCTTCATTGTCTGTGCACTATCTCATTATCATGTCCATTCTCATTTGTCCCCATCTCCCCAAAGTTTCTTTAATTTTTAGATAAATGTTACTTAACTATTTATTTAAACTGTTTACATTCTCACCATCAACCAATCAGACAATTCCCCAAAGATCGGAAATTCCCAGGTTGAGTCTCCGTAATATTCCTTTGCCTAATATACTATCTCATTAGTATTAATATTGTAATGACATAATATAATAATAGCACTTAGATAGTACAGCTCACCTTGACCTTGTTTTGATCACCATTGATTGAAAGTAATGGTCTTCAACTGTTTCTATAACATGATTAATAAGTTGTGAGATAATCAATGTAATTCTTGACTCATCATCACAAGGTGTGCGGTCATCATATTCATTCATTTCTGCTATTCGTGGTACTAACATTTTCTGTTCCTTCTGAACATTCCCGCTGGAGTTCCAACAATCGCTCTGCCTGCTTGGTGACTGCACCTTCTAACTTCCAATCTTTGCCCCATATCTTTTGATCTGGAACTGAAGCTGATAAATACTTTGCCCTATGCCTTCTGTGTTACCTTTTGGCCTTTCTTGATTGGCCTTCAGGTGTGGTATTTGGTCAGAAGTTTTGTTATATGCAATGTAATCTCTGTTTTTAGCCTCCTGCCCATAAATAACTGCTGGTGAATGTCCATGACTCATGTGTATTGCTTTGTAATTCAGTAAAGCTGAAAACCAATCACCATTCCTCATGATTAGCATCTTCATAGTTTTGACTTGGCTTCTCCATTGGCTGTTAGACAAAAAATGTAACTATTGACACAATTAATGCTCAAGTCTATGATGAATCTTTCAGGTATTAAAGGATGGACTGCAGACAGTTATCTGAAACAATCTCATCTGGAAAAACCCATGTCTAGAAACTGTTTTTTTCAATGATGTCCAGACCCGAAATGTCAGCTTTCCTGTTCCTCTAATGCTGCTTGGCCTGCTGTGTTCATCCAGCTCTACACCTTGTTATCTCTTTCTTCAATGATCATTGCCTCAGATGTTATAATGTGAAATCTGGGAACTTCTTGTCCCCTGGAATAATAGTCGAATGTCAACAAATATGCTTTCCCTTGAAAGTCAAAGAGATCTAGTCTCAATCTTTGCTGTGGGCTGTCTAGGAGACTAGAAGGTAATAATAATTGTGGTAATAAGATGTCTTCTGATAAGAAGATAATAATTGTGCAAGTGTGGCATGATGATAGGAAATTTTCAATTTCATCTGAAATTCAAGACCACCAGATAAATTGTTGTGTGCAAACACCACACGTGGCTTTCCCATGTGACCTGTATGGATTCGATAAAGAAATTCCTTCTTCATAGCTTTTGGCATCGCTAGCCTGTGATTAGAGATGAGAGGATCATTCACAATGGTCAAATGTTACTTTCTTTCATGATAATTGCACGACAATTTATCATTTGGGTTATGTTTTGACCAAACTTCTTGACAGAATTTCCTGTTCTGGGTATACTCAACCTCTGCCTTTTGTGCTTCTCTGATTTATTGTAACTTCTTCTCAGAAGCAGGTAAAAAATTTATTATGATGGATAAAACTATCTTACTTCTGAAAGGACTAAATCTTATGCTTCAGCTTGATCAATTGTAGCGCTTAACAATGTGTTAGCAGTGATCTGAATTTACCGTTTTATACACCATTGTCTGATCATAACACAGTATCAGTCTACATCTGAGGCTCTGGATACTTAACAACATTTTGATGATCTTTTTTGGAATCCAAAGGTGTAACCAATGGCCTGTGCTCTGTCTCAATTTAAAACTTAAATTCCATCAAGGAGTCTGAGAATCAATCCCATCCCCACCTTACTGTTTTTTTATGATCATGAAACATTCTTCTGATCCCATGATTGCTCTAGAAATGAAATAAAGTGGCTCACATCTACCATTATCCTGGACCTAGGAATATAGGGCTTAGGAAAAGTAGGCCATTTGGCCCTTCAAACCTGCTCCACCATTCAACAAGATCAAGGATGCTCTGGTTGTGGTCTCTTTACCACTTTTGTCTCTGTATCCCATGACTCTGGGACTCCCCTATCAGAAAGTTATGTAACTCACGGTTGATTGAATTTAAAGACCCAGCCAACACTACCTTCTTGGAAAGAGAATTTCATATTTCAACAACTCTCGGATAGAAAGGCAATTTCCTCTTAACTCTTCTGGGAGTAATAACATCTTGAAGCAATATTATATGATATTCATCTTTCAAGTTACCTAGATCCTGAAGAAACTGTGGGAATTCTCAATGGAATTCCATTCCATTGTCTTGCCACAGGACTTTCAGTTATTCTTTCCAGACCTAGTTGTTTACATGCATTTCTGCTTAATAATGATTTGTTCTACAAGACATGAAGGAGTGAATTTTATATTTTAGCTAAGTATTATTTTTGTCAAGTTTCATGGAAGGTTTCTCCCCAGGAAGCCTAGTGAGTTTTCTTGCACGATCGTCCCAAACCCAAATCATTAACTACATGCCATACCCTATGATACTCCCTGTTATCCAATGCTAGCCCGATTCTACCACTCATCATAGATGGATAAACTCACAGGATATCCTAGAAGACCATCATCCTTGATGCTAGTGCCATTTTTGAACCTCAGCCATGCAACCAGTCAAATGATGGCAGGATGGAGTTGCCCTTCATTGTCAATGTGGTGACTTTGATGACATGGCTTCCAATTCCTTGCACATAAAACAGCACATTCCTACATCTATGGCTGTTTAAGCACCAGGCTGCACAACTCATCAAATCTTATAGCCCTGTCTGACTCAATGCAAATCTCTCACTGTCAACCAGCATCTTATCATTGCTCAATATGGAGCCATTATCATAGAATCTCTACAGTGTGGAAACAGGCTCTTCAGCCCAACAAGTCCACCCCAACCCTCGGAGCATTCCGCCCAGATCCATCCCCCTATAACTCACCTAATGTACATCTCCTGAACACTACAGACAATTTAGCATGGCCAATCCACCTAGCCTGCACATCTTTGGACTGTGGGAGGAAACCGGAGCAAACCCACAAAGACATGGGGAGAACGTGCAAACTCCACTCAGAGAGTAGTAAGGGCGTGGAATGCCCTGCCTGCAAAAGTAGTGGACTCGCCAACTTTAAGGGCATTTAAATGGTCATTGGATAAACGTATGGATGATAATGGAGTAGTTTAGGTTAGATGGGCTTCAGATTGGTTTCACAGGTCGGCACAACATCGAGGGCTGAAGGGCCTGTCCTGCGCTGTAATGTTCTATGTTCTATGACAGTCACCCAAGGCTAGAATTGAACCTGGGTTCCTGGTGCTGCGAGACAGCAGGGCTAACCATTGAGCCACCGTGCTGCCCATGAACAGGGAAACCTTCAAATGATTCAAAATCAAACAAACAGAAGTTGCATTTCTCTCCTGGAATGCTAACAAACTATTTGTATCTTGAGCAGCAAGTGTTTTACAGCCAATTATTGATCATTGCACCCAACTCTCATTCATTTGTTATGGACCACAACAAACGCCTTCAAAATATTTTAACTTTTTCTTATTTTAAAGATAAGTGCAAGGTTTTGCGTTCCAGATGCAATTCGATTGGTCAAACTACTTGACTTTAAGCAAAACACATTTTATTTTACACTACAGTTAAATTACAGACAAAATTAAACTAAAAGAAAGGATTTGGCTTAACTGTAACTCTATTAAAATGCCTAACAAAATAATATAGATATTAACCATTATTAATTAATTATTCCAATACAGTAACATCCCATAAACACCTTTGGCAAAGGCAAATTCAGTAAAATAGATTGTCTCATATGGATTTCTTGCAGCAGGAAGAGAATCCCAGCTTTTAGCTGTAACAGAGAGAGGAATTGGAGCTTCCACATCCAGCTTCAAGACCCCAAAAGCTACTGTAAAAATCTAAAACGAAATACCCTGGTTCTGTGAGAGTTTGCCCAAGATTTTGTGAAGTTTGGAGCATTTCAGAATGCATGTCTCACATTGAACAAAAAGTGTTCTATTGTGCTGCTTCTATTGTTCCAACTTTTACAAAAACCAAAACTTCACAAGTTCTTTATTTTATTGGCTTTGTGCAGACCGCTTGTCACCTCTGTCTCAACAATTCTTCATTAAAAAAAGGACAAAATATACCACTTAAAGCCATAGTGTCATCACATATGAACTCGTCTGGCTCACTAATGTCCTTTAGGGAAGGAAACTGCCATCCTTACCTGGTCTGGCCTACATATGACTCCAGACAAGAAGAGGCAATAGCCCAGTGGTATTATCACTGGACTGTTAATCCAGAGACCCAGATAGTGTTCTGGAGACCCAGGTTCAAATCCTGCCATGGCAGGCGGTGGAATTTGAATTCAATAAAAATATCTGGAATTAAGAATCTAATGATGACCATAAACCCATTGCTGATTGTCAGGAAAAACTCATCTGGCTCACTAATGCCCTTTAGGGAAGGAAACTGCCATCCTTACCTGGCCTGGCCTACATGTGACTCCAGACCCACAGCAATGTGGTTGACTCTTAACTGCCCCCTGGGCAATTAGGGATGGGAAATAAATACTGCCTAACCAGTGACACCATCATCCCGTGAATGAATAATTAAAAAAAAACCCACAGCAAAGTGGTGGACTCTGAACTACCTTCTGGGCAATTAGGGATGGGCAATAAATGCTGCCTAGCCAGTAATGCCCTTCTCCCATTAATAAATGTTAAAAAAATGGAACCAGGTGTCAATTAGCTCCTATCTGTTTTGCAGCACTCAATGTAGTTAGGCTCTGTCCCGTGAGTAAGGTAATTTTCATTCTGTTTGATGTCCTCATCCTCCTCCTTGGAACATTGCTCCCACTCTCGCAGTTTCCTCAGCATGCATCACATCTCTTCATTGCCTACTCCAGTTATGCAAAACACAGAATGCCAGGACTATGCCACACACTCTTGTCTGGAACATAACGTAGAGCTCTACCTGACCACTCTAGGCAGCAGAGTTTCAAACTCAGTGTTCCCATCACTTACTCCACCACGGCCCTGGTTAAGAATGAGTGGGCTGCATACTGAAATCATCAGCCGTGGTCACAATGGGTATCCTTCATCCCCCCATTGTAAAGTCTCAAATGTAGCAGAAATATGAATTCACAAGGATGTAGGAGTCTTGGAAACTCCCAGGGTACTGAGTACAAATGCCTAAGAAGTGGTGCTGGTGATCAGAGATCATTTACGCATTGACAGAATGGACTTCTTTTCTATGAATGAACTCAGCTGCATTGTGATACGGCCCTCTGTGATATGACAAACTGCATTTGGGAAGCCAGCTTTGTTTCCAAAACCTATTGACTGGACTGTAGCATCGATCTCATCACAGGGAAATGAGATTAGCTGGTGTGGCCTGGCATAAATGGCATCTGTAACAGTTATGATACATTTGTGAATTGATAACTGAGAGATCCCACACAGGACTCCATGACTCTCTGGAAGGAGCCAGTTGCATCAGCAGCTGTTACCTCGATGAATACCAGGATAGAATGGCCCCCCACTCCATCAGGTCATAGGTCCTTGTCCAGTAGTTGGCATAGTTCATTCATAGCATCCCAGGATATCCTCAGCCTGTGCTGGCACTAAACCTTGCACATGCAGAGGAGAGGATATTGAGGACACATCATGAAGGGCCCTTCAGCTACAACTTCTTCACGTGGTGGACACTGTTCCGCTTCTGCAGTTGGCTGCTGGTAGTCAGGGGCTTGTTGGTGCAACTGTTCCTCTTCCATCTTTTGAACTGTTGGCTCATGGCAGCAACCAACATGATCTCATTTACTACGGCTGGATTCACCTGTCACATTTCCAATGAGCCTGCCTTGGGAACATAAGGAACAGACAGGTTGCTAGAAAGAGAACAGTTAACAATTGCATCCCTTACAAATGACGACTTAATGTCCTCCTGCGTAGAGTGAGAAGTGCAGTATTCCATCAAGATGTTCCATGTATTGAATGATGTTGGCACTTTGTCATAGGACCTTATTTTGATGAGTGCTTCACTGGTCATGTGGTAAATATACAACGGTACAGTCTGAGTGCTGTATGTGTAAGGAACCCTTCTCTACAAGCCACATAAACCCATGTAAGGTATCATTGTATAAATAAGTGTCCTATATTTTACTTATAGTTCAGGTGGAGAGGGAATCACCTCTGTGCTCCTTTGCACCTCAAAATGTTTTACATTAGCTCTGAGACTTGTGGCCCCCATGTGCCTCTTTTAAGATAACCTGTGTTTACTTCTGCTTCAGAAAAACAGAGGGACACTCTGCAATTTACAAGGATCAACAACATCACCGACTAAGCTTGTGATCATTATTTTCACCCTTGATTACACATGCATAATAATATAGTTGCAAGTGATGTGAACCTGCACACTGTAGGTGCAATTACCATTCAAGGGGCTCCCATCATGCAAACATGGAGGCAGTGATTTTGACAATCAATCAATCTGGTGCCAATTGTACCCACGCTAGGTGTGGTCCCAGCCATTTTTCATTTTCAGGGTGCTTTGAGCAATCAGCAGATCATGAAAAGAAATGTAAGTCGCACTGAACATTGTGATACTAGACTCAGCCTGCTCATCAGTTCTCCCCCAAGCCTCCATGTCCTGTCTCCCTAGTACTGCCTGGACAGCCCATCTCAACCAAAGCCAAACAAATTCTACCCACCCACCATCTTGAGTTGAGATTCCAACCATCTTTTTCAACCGCTGAGCCCCCTCAGTGCAGTTGGGTGATGCCCACCACCAGGTTGCACAGCCCACCCCCTGGGAGCCACAGGGGTGGTAACCACCTATCAACACCCTTCCGTAGCATCTTACACCTTCCCATGATTTAGCAGCTTCCACCCTTCCTCGTATATCGAGTTTCCCTTCCCCTTCACTGTTCTTGATCCCTTCACATCCCAGGTTACTGTCCTCATTCCCCAGCATTGACACCCTCCACATCTTGATATACTTTCCAGTATTGTCCAGGACTGACTATGGCCCATTCCCTGGACTGTACGGAGATGGACCCTCAGATCCTGACCGCACAAAGTGGATAACTGACCCTGCCCAAGGCCCTGGACTGTAGTTGGATGCTGCCCTTGGCTGACTTAACCAGGACCCCCTGACGGAAGGGTGGACTTGAAGAAAACATACTTTTCTACTTTGAGATGTGGTCATTTAGTTGATGCACACGCAGAGTATTTGCCACTTGTTCAATCCCTTATTGGCATTGAGCCAGTGAGGCAGTGGCAGCAAGGTTCGGCCAGTGGGGCAGCCCAGAGTGGGATACTGGCAGCGGCATGGCGAAGGCTGGAAAGCCCTGAGTGGGACTACAGCAGTGGAAAGGAAAGTTGTACTCTCTTGAGTTATCTTTTTTCTTATCTTATTCTAAGTTAATGCGAATGGTGCCATGTATGTCCGGCGAAGGTACACACTTTTCACTGTATTTTTGCAATGAATACACGTGCCAATAAATGATTCAATTCAACTCGTTCAATTCATTTTCAATATTTTTGTTTTGTCATGAACAGGATAGTCTTTCAATGTTCCACATCTGCAACAACTGCCAAAACTATACAGTCTGTAAGAATTGACATGAGGGATTCCTCAGGCCTCTGGAATCTCTGATTAAATTATGCTTTTTCAACAAGGTTTTGGTTTTGGCTGAAATATGCAGCGAGTGCCTTCATGACGGATTTGAATCCTTCATTGATCTCTTCTATCCCGTCTCATGACAATATCATCAGCAGTAGGCTGTACTAACCTGCTGGTTCTGGTCTTTGAAATGCAAACCCGAGGCTGTTCGGCACCTTTGAAATTTTCTTTTCCATAACTCCCAGCTTTGGCCTTTCCGAGTTTTTGAGTCCCTGTGGAGGGGCTAATAACACTCCAAAAAAAAGGTGATATTAAATCAGGTGCAGCATCTCACCAAGGATAACATAAGCAAAATAATAGTAATCCAAAATGGCACCAAGGAATAACAGATCCTGAGGGCTAGACCATTTCCATCACAGTATTTTAAAATAATTGGATTAGAGCGTTCCAGTGCAACAATTAAAATTTTTCAAGGCTCTCTTGATTCAGAACTATTTCCCTTGATTGGACATAATGCAAGCCACAGTGCTGTGTAAAGAAGATGTGAAGTGAAACCAGGAAATTATAGTAATTTTCCTGTCTGTTGTCAGCAAATTACTAAATTAATAAAAATTAAGATAATGTAATCTTGAAAACTTTAAAATGTTCACAGCGAGTCTGCATAGTTTTGAGAAGGGTGACTATTGTTTGACAGACCTGATTATATTTTTTGAATAGAGGTCACTAAAGTGGCAGACAGAGAAATGTGTTTGAATGGTACCCACAAATGTCTAAGAAGCATTTTATGTTTCTATGGCCAGACCCTGGGAGAGGTTCTCCATTTCAGTACAGTTGCAGGCAGAATTCTCCAAACTGTTAAACTCCTGGGTGAAGAAGGATGATCTGGCCCTCCTTCTTTTCTCATCCACCCCCTCAATTGGTTGGAACATGAATAATTTTTTTAAAAATTCTCTCTTTTGTGTCTACCACTTCCCCAGACCTGAATGAATTTATATTTTGCAAGGAACCAATTTAAATAGGCTTTCCTGAATTAACAAAAATAATGTGTTTATTAATTACTAAATACAAGAAGAATTAGAAAAACAACACACCTGCACATAGATCAGAGATGAGAGGTGAGTCCATAAAGATGAAAGTTAAAAAGTAGACACACGGTTCAGAAAGAACAGATAGTTGAACTTTGCAGCTGTTGCCATGGTGGTTACCGGTAGCATCGATGTAGGCAGTTAAGATTCTTTTTGAAATTTTTTATCCCCTTGAGATGCTTTAGTACATTGAGAGTGCTATATAAATACAACTTGTTATTTTTGTCTGTCATGACATTAGTGAGAAAGAGCCTGGAAATCAAACTTCACTCTTCCACAAATCATCACAAATGACCAATTCAATCACTAAGATGGTTAATCTGCCCGACTTTGATCACTAGCTAAGATAAAATAAATTTTCCCTAAGTTGCAGAAATAAACAGAAAAACAGCATTTATTTATTATAAACAAACACCCTTCCACAATGGCAAAACAGATTAAAGTCAGACAACCCAGCAGAAATAACATGATCGGAAAACATCAAAAAAGGTACAAATTATGTGGATCAAGAACCCAAACCACAAGTGGGAAATAAGATGCTATTCTCACAGTTCTTTTGGTTTCTGGTGATGATATCACATTGCTGTTGACTGCAGCGATCCTCAATTTGGTATCCAGTCAACTGAGCCGAAGATTTTGCTTGAGCTTGAAGTTTTTCTTTTTGGACTCACTCTTAGGAGCCTCGATAAGTCCCATGAACCTCCCTCACCACTTGCTGTAATCTGAATGAAATGTTCCATCTTATTGCACAGAACCACCTAGGTCTTCAATTCTCAGTTCCACTCACAACATTTTCTTTTCTTGTCTGAGGAGGAGATCTTGCAGCGTTCCCAACTGTTCCTTCTTTATATTGCTACTTGTCTTCCTTACATTGTTCCACCTTCTATTGCTCCCGCTCCTGCGCAGTAATGGAAAAGAGATTTTGTTTTATACATCAGTTCATTATTGTTTACTGCGGCCTGCTTCACAGTTGCTGCTTTTCAATTTGGGTTTTAATTGCTAAAGGTAGTAACTTTTTAAATTTTTCTGCGAGAATAATTTCTCGAAGAGTTTCAGACATGGTATTTACTGCTAATGCCTATATTTAGTAATGAAAATAATTTGCTTTACATTTTCAAATTCAGTGTAGCTTGACCTACTCTGTTTCCTTAATACAATAAGACTATATGATGTAAGAACACATGCAGGCCATTTGGCCCATCAAATCTGTTCTGCGATTCAATGAAATTTTGGCTGATCTGATAATCCTCAACTCTACTTTCCTGTCTTTACCTGATAGCCTTTGATTCCCTTATTGATTAAAAATCTCTCCACCTCAGCCTTGAATGTACTTAACAACTCCAGCACTACAGCCCTCTGCAGGAAAAGAATTCCACAGATTCACTACCCTCTGAGAGAAGAAATTCCTCCTCATCTGTCCTAAATGTGCGACCCCTTATTCTGAGAGGATGCCGTCTGGTCCTAGACTTGCTGTGAAGCCCAGTGAGTTTACTCGCTATTTCTTACTAAATTTGTCAAATTAATTACCTCTCCCACTCCTGCGGTGCCTCACATGTCTGAGTTCTACCCCATGTTACCACGTGCCCTTTCCAGAACTACTCACTACTTAGCAGATAGCATCCCTTGTGCCTATGCCATAGTTGAAAGGCGACTGTGTACTTGGAGAACTATTAGCAATGTGATATTGCATTGCCCCCTCACTGGCAATATCCTGGGACAGCAACCAAGAAGCCATGCAGTTCACAGTCCCTAACTGGCATGGCTGACACTCCCTCACACATCCAACTGCATTCTCTCACAGTAGTCATGTTTAACCAGCATGCCATACACTTTATCCACCCATAGCTACAATGCTGCCCTGTCCCCGCAGTAGACCCACAGCTTGTCGCTGTTCAGCAGAGGAACGTTATATACCGGCAAGCAATTGGACAAATCCAAACATGAGCTTTTATTTACATACAGCAAAAAGAAACAAACAAAATCAGTAGAGGCTTCAGCTCACCCTGGCAATGGAAACCAGATTTTGAGTTCAAGAGCAGTCCATAATGGTCTGGTGCTGCCAGCTCTCATCTGGGGGTCAATGAGCTTCTGTCTGGGTTATAGCGCCCAACACAACTGAGCTCTGTCATGGGTAATAGCAATTTTCTCTTATTCCTCCTCCTCCTCAGAAGAAGAAGAAGACTGCTCTGATACTTCCAGTTCCTCAGCATCTAATCACATTGCCTTGTTGCCCCCTATAATTGTGCAAAGCAAACTATGCCAGCATGATGTGGCACATTCTGTCCAGACTATACTGAAAGTCATCTCTCAGACCTGTCTAAGCATCAAAACAGCTGCAACAGCTCTATACTCTGCTCCACTGCAGTCCTGGGCAGCATTAAATCTGCACATTACCAACGGCTGTTCCATATATTCGTTGCGACAATGTCATAATGTCCAGCAAGTGTGGCTTCTGTGCTTTCACCCATCAAATTGACACTTACGCCACCCACCTGCAGTGGGCGTTGTTCCAACCATTTTCTAGTAGCACTTTGCGTCTAGAGAAGGGAAGTTAATGGCAGAGGCGCAGCTCACAGAGGCTACTGTCATCACCTGGTCACCAGGTACTCTCCAAAATCCTCAATGTTCCCTATTACCTTGTACTACCCTGACAATCTAGTTCAACTCATCACCTCCCACATGAAGACACACCATATTGAATTTCACTTACAACTCTTCTTCAGACCATATCAGACTCAAAACTGTATCTCTGTTTTTCTCTCCACAGATGCTGCCAAACCTGCTGAGCTTCTCCAATACTTTCTCTTTTATTTTCCTTCAGATTTCCAGCATTCACAGTACTTAGCTTTTATTTAACAAAATACAAATAAAAGATCTTCTCTACTGAATGATTTGTTGATTCACAGGATTCTAATGAACAGGCAAACCTGGAACTTCATACAGAAGAGTGCAAGATGATACATTTTGGTAGAAGAGATAAGAAGAGATAATAGATTTTATTGCACATATCTGAGGTCTGTGAGGAACAAAGGTTATCTGGGGTGCATGTACATCGATCTTTGAAGATGACAAGTGACTGGTCAGCAAGAATATGGAATCTTAAGTTTCATAAATAGAGGTATTGAATACAAAAGCAGGAAGGTTATGCTGAAAATTTTCAAAACTCTGGTTGGGCCTCAACTAGAGTAGACCATTCAGTTCTGTTTACCACATTTTGGGAAAGATGTGAGGACCCTTGAGAGAGTGCAGAGAAAATTTATCAGCATTGCTTCAGGGATGAGGGAATTTTATTTACAACGCTTAGACGAGCTGCAACTGTTCTCCTTGGATCAAAGGAGTTTGAGAGCAGGATTAATAAAAGTGTACAAGATGATCAGAGGGTTGGATAAAGAAAAACTGTTCCCATTAGTTGATGATGCAAGGACTAAGGTATGTAGATTTAACATATTGAGTAAGGTTTACTTGTGTGTTGTAGTGTTAATGCCATTAGACCAACAATCCAGATACCCCAGAGTAAGGGCTCAAATCACACCATAACAAATGGAGAAATTTGTATTCAACAAAAATTAGATCATGCTCTGGTGTTGGGGGATATTCAAAGGAGAGAATACTGGGAGGTGTACTCAACGTGCACAGGGCACCCTTCAAAGGAGGTACCCTCCTTCTTTACTGCCAAAACATGACTGATCATCCAACTCAATAGCTTGCTTTCTCCCCATAACCTTTGATCCTGTTCACCCCAAGTGCTTTATACTAGATATAGCGCTTGGGGTGAATGGATCAAAGGTTATGGGGAGAAAGCAGGCTATTGAGTTGGATGATCAGCCATGATCGTGAAGAATGGCGGACCAGGCTTGAATGGTCGAACGGCCTCCTCCTACTCCTATGTTTCTATGTCAATGTTTTAGCTTGAATTGATGAGCTGGTTTTCTTCATTCCAACTTCCTCAGTACACATATTATTTTTATATCCACAAGTACTTGTACACATAACTGAAATTTTTTTAACCGTGGTCAAATCACTCATTTTTTTTCATTTATTTACCATCACCAATAAATCATTCGTGATTTCCAATTGATTAGTTCACACATAAAAAAATTGAGTTGAAAGTAGAGCTAAAGCACTCTACACCCTGGTGATGCCCAACTCTTTCTAAAGGCATTGGGCTTATTGGTGGACACCACATGCTCCCTCTCCACAGACACACGGGCACAAATGTAGCCACAGAAGACGGGCAGACATTCAGCAGCTACAGCCCCTTCCACAGCCTATTGCCTGGACTTGTTAATAACCAACTCGGCCAGTCCCAGTAGCAACCGACAAGATGGTCCTCTGACTTGCCCACACTTCTCCACGGGGTACCCAAAGATTAGGAGTGTAGACTTGAAGTGCAACCAAAAGTATAACATAAGATTTTTCAAACTAGAAAGGGAATGTAATTGGCCACAACAAATATATACATGATCCAAGGACTTCATATAACCAATTGGGGTTGGAGTCTGTAAACCATCTTAATCTGCGATAACATGGGATTGCTGCATGTAATACCCTCCACCGGACCCTGATGGAAAATGGGAGAACTCCCACAGAAAGAGCCCTCTGTTAGGGATCCGCACCATCTGGTGGTGTGCACACATCTTTCAGTTGAGAAGAAATAGGCCTTTAGCTGCTTATTAATTAGGCAGTTAAGAGTTTCAGTAGGCCTGAGGGTGATTCAGACAGTTGATGTTTTATCACTTAACTAGGACAGCTTAGGGGAGAGTGAGAAGCTGATTGGCTACCTATTCTCTCTTTTCTGCATCCCCATACCTCCTCCACGAAAATTTGCTAATGCGGGCTAGAGAATTCTATCCTATATTTCAGTCATGTTTCAGCTGTATAAAGCCCTGGTTAGAACACAGCTGGCATACCATGAATAGTCTGGGCGCCATAGTTTGGGAAAAATATATTGATCTTGAATGGTGTGCAGCATAGATATATTAGAATGACATGTAGATTCCAAGCATAATATTAAAGAAAATGTTTGACAAGCTAGCATTATATTCTCTACAATTTAGAAAATTAAAGGGTAAATTGATCAATTTTTTCAAATCACTAAAAGAATGGATAGGGTGAATGGAAAAGAAACAACTTCTGCTGCTAGGGGAGTCTGAAACAAGGAGGCATTGTTTAAAATTCAGGGCCAGAAGAAACAGGACTAAAAATAGGAAGCAATTCTGCATTGAAAGGTGGTAGAATTTTGCAACTCCCTCTCCCAAAGGACAATTGGAATTAGATAACTTGTTTATTTTAAAATTCAGAATTGATAGATTTATTTTGTTAGCCGGAGATATCAGCAGATATGGGGCAAAGAAGCCAGGTCACAGTTCACTCATGATCTCATTGGATGAATAGTCTCAAGGGCCTCAATGCCTATTTCCATTCTCATGTTTCTATGATATAAAACGTCCCATGGCATTACTTGAAGATGAGTAAAGAGATCTCCTCATGTCCTGGACAATATTTCTAAAGCAATGCCCCTGAAACTATTATATAATTTATCTCATTGATGTCTGTGAGACAGTGCTGTGCACAATTGGCTGCTTCGCTTTTTTTTAAAATACGAATAACTACAATTCAAATGCATTTTGTTTCTTGTGAAATGCTTCTACTGTCCTGAAATTATTCAAGAAAATATATGAATGCACACATATTTGTACATGATGCATCATGTACTGAGCTTTGTTCTGAGGCAAGTTGTTTGCTTTAGTCATGGGAAATGTGAATAATTGTTCTGTTTGAGCTACTAAATTATTGTATCAGTTATTGTACTTCCTCTAATATATGAGAATTTTGTAGCTGTTTATGGTCAGAAGCAAATAATAATAATTTTGCTTTTGGCTAAAACTTATGTAAAATAGACTGTTTTGTTGTTCTGTACGGCAGTGTAATTGTTCCATTTGATAGAGCAATTTGCTTTGCAATCTACTTGGTGATTGACATGACCTTTAAGTTACCTGTGATTATAATTGCTAAATGTTGGAACGTCTATAAAATTAAGGAAAATTGTTCATTACCTCTGCTGTGAAATTTTTCAACAGTTGGTGAAGTATTAATGATTATTTGCTGAAAGTAATTTTTGGAGGCTACCATTACCTACTGCAAAGGCTTCACACAGAATTATGGATAACACAGTGGGGAGCTGGAGGAACACAGCAGGCCAGGCAGCTTCAGAGAAGCAGGAAACTTGACGTTTCGGGTCGGGACCCTTCTTCAGAAATGGCATTCCTTAAAATTAGTTTGCTTGTATACAGAATTTAAATTTGCTCTGTTAATGAGAAAGACAATATTATATCATAATGGATGTCATAGCAATAACAAACACTATCTCTCTTTATCAAAATGGTAATAACACACTATGAATACTAGCTCATGTGATGAAGCCAAAAGCTTTACAGGTAAAATGATAAATCTAGACCAAAGAACGGCGCAAACTGCATTTTCTTTGGTGTATTAATTCTGTAGTCAAGTTCTATTATTTAAATTGATTGCAATTTAAACCGTAAACATGTTGCTTACAAAAATCACAACTCAGTGTCCAACCTTAGTTATGATTGTGCAATTGAGCAACATTTATGACAGAATCCTGAGTTAATGAAGAATTATGCTGGCAGCTAATTTAGGATTGTCAATAGAGTTCTCAGAATCACCCACTTGTTTATACTGGAAGATACAACTATTTATACATTGGGCCCTGTAATTTGCAGACAGAAAGAATGTGTGCATATGCTGCACGTGATTAAATGCAACAAAATACAGGATAACCATTGACAACAAGGTGCAGAGCTGGATGAACACAGCAGGCCAAGCAGCATCATAGGAGCAGAAAGGCTGACGTTTTGGGCCTAGACCCTTCATCCAG
>NC_063333.1:56551883-56583138 GCF_021869965.1 Rhincodon typus | reverse complement strand
AAGGGTCTAGGCCCGAAACATCAGCCTTCCTGCTCCTATGATGCTGCTTGGCCTGCTGTGTTCATCCAGCTCTACACACCTTGTTATCTCAGATTTTCCAGCATCTGCAGTTCCTACTATCTCTATACTTTATTTCAGATGTTTTGATACCTTTGTTAAAATAGCAAGGTGGATAAATGTCATTGTTCCTGAATTACTAATTATCACTCTGAATAGCTTACAATTAATGATGCATTTGGTATCATTCCACTTCAAAACAAACACTGAGAAAACTAAGTTACCTTATGTTGATCATTGATTATCTTTGATTTTTTTTTTGAGGTGCTCCCACAACATTGACCTGGTAAGGAGAGTTTTCTGTCACATACGCTCTGAAGCCAGCTGTGAGTTACATGACAATAATCAATGTTGAATTTTCATTTGGCTTTCACTCTGTTCTTATACCTTGCAGCTAACTGCTGGTACTTAAGTTGCATCTTTAATGTGAAAACGTCCCAAGGTGCTTCATTTTAAGATGGAATATAATACCAAGACATATATGAAAATATTAGCCTTAACTTACAAAGTCTGGGTTAAAGAGATAGGTTTTAAGGAGTGTCTTAGAGGAGGAAAGTCATGTACAGAAGCAGAAAGGCTGAGAGAGTTGAAGGCAAGGTTATCAATAGTGGAGGAACCAGATTTAGAGCAATGCAGGTAGAAACCAAGCCATGGAGTGATTTGAAAATGAGAATGAAAATTTAAAATTAAGACATTGCTTACTTGGGTGCTAAGGTAGGTCAGAGAACCGGGAATGGGTGAAATGGAGTTTGGCTTGACTTAGAAGACAGGTAGCAAAGTTTTGGATAGCCTCAGGTTGGTAGAGAGTGAGAAGCCAGCCTGCATTTGAATAGACAGGTAGGAAGGTAACAAAGGCACAGCTAAAACAAAACTGAGGCAGGGCAGAGGCAGGTGAGGTTATAGACCTAGAAATAAAAGGTCCTAGTGATATCTCGGACGTTTGGTTGAAAGTTCATCTCAAACAAAAAGTTTGTAAATCAGGGACAAAAACAAAGTTGCTGGAAAAGCTCAGCAGGTCTGGCAGTATCTGTGAAGGAAAAGACAGAGTTAACACTTTGGGTCCGGCGACCCTTCCTCAGAACTGATGGTGACTGGGAAAATGTCAGTTTATATGTCATGTGCTGAGCTTTTCCAGCAACTTTGTTTTTGTTCCTGATTTGCAGCATCCACAGTTCTTTCGGTTTTTAAATAGATTGTAAATGTTTGACTTCAGTCTCAAACAGTGAGAAGAACGTATTATAGTCCCACAATGGCATACCTGTGATCACTGTCTCACAAGGTGTGACTCTACATTCTCCACTGAAGCACTTTGAAATTTCAAAGCAATGGAACACAACTTATCAATGTTATAAGGACAAGTCACAAACAGGATTCTTACTCTACTGATGTTCATTTTTTTTCTTTTGATGATCCTTTGACTATTTCTCCTGGATAGGTTTGAGCACACCTCTAGAACTCTTGCTTGCGACAGCACTGGCATGCATGTGTGGTATATGACAGCATCTGCTCTTCAGTGGGGAATCCACTATAATCCGTCATTCAGCATTTTCAATAAAGACATATGGCTGGAAAGTCATTGGCTCTGCTTCCAACATGCAAAGAAGAAACACTCATGGAATTTAAGAGAAAGGAAGAACTTGTTTTTACTTAATACTTTTCATATCCGCGGGATGTTCCACAGCACATCATAGTTGAAGAGATGGGACATTTAGTCACTGTGACAATAAAGGCAAAAGCTGCAATAAAATTATACAGAACAACATTTTATAGACAGCAGTTAGATTAATGACTAAGTAATGTTCTTTAATAAAAATGTTGAGGACATTAGAAATCTGAAACAGAAACAGAAATCACTGGAAATGTCCAGCAGGTCACACAATGTCTGTGCAGAGAGAAACTAGGTTTACATTTCAGGTCAATGACTTCATGTCTGATGCAAGATTAAATTTATTTTTAAAATTATTGCCTGGTGGATAAATGTTACCAGGGGATACTAACAGATACCTACCCTGTTAGTGTCATGGAATTTTGTACATCTATCCTGAGGGTGATAAGACAGCATATCTGATATTAGCTAGGATCTTCATAGCCAATGTAACTTGACAATCTGATTTAACAATCTCAACTTGTTGTCACAAGCAGATGCATAATTGTTCTGAAATCTGAGTAAGCTGACTGTCTATCCATATATCTTGCTACGTGGGCAGTGCTTCTTGTGGCCTTAGACCCTCTATTGGTCTTCCCTCTCCTGTATACTGAAATGATCTGACCACAGCACGTCTTTTGTCAGAGTGATGAACTATCAGTTTCATTGCTGTCTGAATGATCCCAGCGACTCTTCTGTGTAGATTGTTTGCAAACAGTGAAACTTTAGTTAAATACAGGAAACACGTATTGAAAATTGGTTTCAATTGTGCTTCTATTTTCTCTGAATTTATGAAAGACCCAACCCCAAACTATTCATTCTCACCTGGTTAAGATTGTCCCTCTGTTAAAAATCAAGATTTAAATGATAGGAATTGAATGGACAACTCTAATGTACAATAGGCATGATACTGGCACAAAGTCAAATGGCTGAATGGCCTTCTCCATTGCTGACGTTTGTATAATTTTATTGAAATCTACTCTGATTATTAACATATACGATACTACATCTTTGTCTTGGGTTTACTGCTGAGATCTTTTTGAAATGGTAGAGCCTTTTGTATTATTTGTGTGTGCTTAAAAAGACAGACATTATTACTAAAGAATGAAATTCTCCCTCTTTCATCCTTGTAACATCAAACATTCCTAAGCCGGGTAAAGCGACTCTCTCCAAACATAACTCAGCTGTAAATCTTGCAAGAAAACTCCCTGCTGGACTGTTTTTCCATTATTCACACCTACCTTCCTAAGAAAAATTGCAAATTAGCATAGAATGAGGAACAGATTTATACTGTTAGATTCTAGATTGAGGTGCCTGCCCTAATGTCACACAGGACCCTCAAGCCACAAGACAAAAGAAATTTTCAACCTCTCAGTTTTGGTGGGATTTAAGCACAGATGTAAAAAACAAGTGTGTGCTTCATTGTGTCATCGGATTCCCTTGAAATAAGCTGTTTGGATAATTTTAATACTTCCTGAACCAGCAAACATTTCAATGCCTCCCTCAATTTCTGCTTTTGTCGCAGTAAAAATGCATGATGAATATTAAGATTAAATTCTTACATCAATTGTATGCCATAATTATCCAGTGAGCCATAAGTTACATGAGAATGTTTATTGGGCAGTTCAATGTTGCTGCAAAGTAATCTGTGTTGGTTAATTACCTTTTATTGGGAAAATGTGAACATGAAGATATTGTTGGTTACATTAGCACTTAAAGTATTTCAGACAAGTATATTACTCTGTTTTAGTCCCTACACAGCAACGTTAATTTTGGAATCTTTATTTTGCGAGGACATTATGTGAACATAGCAATACTATTAGAAAGTAAACGAGATATTGATTTTGATGATCAGATGATATATATACTGTTGTATCCTTTACATAAATTATTTTATGATAGATTTATTCAGATAATTTTAAGATTTTATGACATAATATATAGTTTATTAGTTTTAGTAACACTCTGAAGTATATTATGATCTACCAGATCGATTTAATGATGTTATGCTCTGAATCTGGAGTGCAAATCTGTAATGTCCACTCATCTATGTGAAGAAAAAGTTACTTCACCAACTTCCATAAACTTATAAACTTCCATAATGTAAAGATTGTATCTTTACATGTTTTAATGAATTTTTGATTGTGGAGCGAAGTGAGGAAATGAATGCTTTAAAAACCAAGATTTGTGGAAGGGAATACCGCACTTTTTCCAATCAAGTTACCAAGTGTTTATACTGCTACTTTTTCAAGCAGTGGGGAAAGTTGACTGCAGATGGGCTGGCACTAGTAGATACATACAAAGTGAGATTTGGTCAGCAACAGGTAGCCGATTGATCGATGGAATGCTAACTAATTGTCAGTTGCATACAACTGCTTGCCAACAACTATGTGATGAACTCCTAGGCAGTCAAACAGACTGTTGGTGTGAACTATATGCCCAGAAGCCTTCCAACATTCAAAACAGGAGGTGGTTTCTCTCTCTGTCCATAGTAAAAAGATACCTAAACTCTGAAGCAGGCCAGTATAATTCCCTTACTAGTTGCTATAAGCTGTGTTTTTTTTTAACAAATAAATAAGAGACTTTGAGATTTGTAAAGCAGTGACTCTGTATCCAGAAAATAGAGATCAACAAACATTTAATATTTAAGTCCTGACAAGTGAATGGGTCATCTCACTGAACCCTACAGACTGGGAGCATTGAACTGTCTTCCCAGTTTTCCACTCCACCCAAAATTATTCTTGATGATATTAATGATGAGATTTTATCATGAAAGAATTTTGGGACAGTGAAGATGCTCCACTTAGAATTTTTATTACCTCAAAATTTTCTCTTAGCTTTCTCTGCTGTAAGAGGAACAATTCTAGCCTCTCCAAATGCCACAGATACCTGATGTCTGCCATCTCTGCCCTTGCGATGATGCCCAAAATTGTACTCCAGTTGAGGTCTAACCTGTGCTTTCTAATGCCAAGATCTGGCATGCTTTCTTTGCTTTTGCATTCAATGCTTGAATTTACAATATCAAGTCACTAAAATGTTTCTGTTAAATGCCTTTTCAAACATTCTGCACCTTCAAATACTTGGGAATATGTATCCTAGGACATGAGAGTCCTAGTGCTAGTGTCCTAGTGCTCCAAAGGTCTTCTACATTTTCCTCACTGTTTACTATGATGTGACAGTTGCACCACTCATAAACTTCAAACTTCAATTTCCTCAAGTTCATTTCATGAATTCATTGCTAAGAAAAACAATTGTCCTAACAGCAATTCCTGGTAGATACCACCATCATACTCCCCTCCAATAAGAAAGTTTCTATTTTATACCACCTACTTCCTAATGTCTATCCCTGATACTAATTATGTATTCAAGTTGCCATCCTTAAAGATATGTGCTTCTGTTTTCCGAATAATGTATTCTGTATTTTTTATTGCCTTATGAAAATCCATCTACGGCACTAGGTTAACAAGTCTCTGTTATTGCATTTATGAACACAGTCAGGTTAGTCATATTTTTTCTCTCAATAACAAATATGTCCTAGCTGTCCATTATTAAACTATACTTCTCTAAATGAGAATTCATTTAGCCTTTAATGATGATCGCTGGAGCTTTTTCCAACACTGCTGTAAAGCTGACTGGCCTGTAATCAAACCAGATAATCTCCCTCCTCTATCTGAACACTGGTGTACCATTTGTAATCCTCCATTCCTCTGGCACTGTATGCATATCCAAGAAGGACTGAAAAATTCTGGTGGGCATTCTTGCTGTCTACATCTTTGCTTCCACCCGTTACTTAGCATGCATCCCATTTGTGTCCAAAAATGTTGGGAGTGTGTGGGCGAAGTCAGAAATTGTCCCGACTCCCATTTCTTGAAGCTGTGATGAAAATCCAGCCATCAACTTTGAACAATGATAGTCTATACTTCCAATGGCAAGGATTTTATTCACCCCTGTTATCAGAGCAGGTAGCAGGCAGGGGGCAAAAAATTGATTGACATGATGGCAAATGGGGCTTCTTGCCCATCACCTACCTGCCTTCACTGGAATATTAAACATGGAGGAGTAGGTGTCAGGTGGCCTGCAAGCCCTCGTTCTGGTGCCTAATCAATGATGATTTTAATCTTCATATGGGTTGAGCTAATCAGATTGGCAAATGGAAAATGTGTTCATAGAGGGTGTTGGAACAATTTCTTATATCTGTACATTCTAGTGCCTACAGGGGATTTTAGATTTGGCAATGAGCAACGAAATCGGAGTAAAAGACCTTTCAGGCAGCAATGATCACAACATGGTAGAATTTTACATTTTATTTGAGAGTGAAAAAGGTAGTCTGAGGCAATAATTGAATACTTAAATAAAAGCAATTACAAAGGTATGAGGATAGAATTAAAGTAAGTTGGGAAAATAGGTTAAAAGCTAAGACATTTCGGACAATATTCCATAACTCTGAGGAAAGACATATTCTATTGAGATTGAAAATCTTTGTGAGAAAGAAAAATGCACATCCTGGATTAAGGAAGTTAAACAGAGTATCAAATTGAAAGAAAGATACACAAAGAACCATGAAGATTCACCGTACGTTGGAAGATTGGAAAGATTTTAAAAATTAACAAAGAGTGACTAAACAAATAACAGAGAGGAAAGAAAGAAGTATGAGAGAAAGCTGTCAAAAATAATACAAACATAACTAGAAAGTTTCTACAAGTATATAAGAAGAAAAAGCATGAGAATCAGATATTAATCATGGGAAAAGCATGGCAGAAGAATTGTATAGATATTTTGCATATATTTTTACTGTAGAAGACTCAAAAAAACCATATCAAGAATGTTTGAAAATCAAGAGGTAAAGGAGGGAGTTACAAAAACTGTCATCATTTGGAAATAGATATGAAAGAAAACTGTTAGAACGAAAGGTTGACAAAGATAAGGATATACTATCCCTCCTCTTCGCAAGAATATGCTTGGTTTGTATCCAAACTATCTCCACCTGGGCTGGATGGCTTTCATGTTATGGTCTTAAAAGATGTGGCAAATTGGTTGCGATCTTCCAAAATTTCATAGATTCTAGAAGAACCCAATGGATTTGAAAATTGTTTATGTAATATCTTAATTCAAGAAAAGAGGGAGAGAGAAATCAGGAATCTATAGGTCAGTTAAATTAACAACTGTCATAGAAAATTCCTAGAATACAATATTGAGTAGGTAACAGCAGAACATAAAAGAAATTATAATATAGTTGTGCAAAGTCAACATGATTTTATGAAAAAGAATTGTGTGTTAGACACATTTAAAATTCTTTGAAGAAGTCACAAGCAAGATAGATGTGACAGCATTTAGATTTCCAAAACCCATTCAATGTGGCGCCATAGCAAATACACTACTCAAAATAAGAGGCAATGGTGTAGGGAGTAACATGTTAAAATGGATAGAGGATTTGTTAGCGAATACAAAGTGGAAATTCTGGATAAATGGTTCATTTTCAGGTTGGCAGCTTATTACTAGCATAGTTCCACAGGGCCCTCAACTAAATTCAATCTTTAACAATGACTGGGACAAAGAAGACTAAACTTGCTATTAACAGAAGGGTACGCAGGGAAGCAAGTATTCAGAGTCAACCTGCCTGATTTAAATTTTAAAATTTGTATTAGCTTGGTAGTAAACTGTCAGTCATTATCTAACTGGTAAATCTCTATGATAATGCTTCTACCAATCAATCAGAGTCCACGTGCTAACCAATCAGTTCTCTCTTCTCATACAGCACTAATATTATTTTCCCTTAACTTGACAATTTTTGCAAATTGTCCCATAGAGTACAAGATGAAAATATTTGCCAAAATATGCCCTTTTATAGCGAAGCTATTTAGATCACTGTTGTTTTGAAATAATACCAGGATGCATGATAATGCCTATCAATTTCTGCATTTCCTTGTGGACTTCTCATGGCAACGACCAGGAGATTTATTTGAAATACAGGGAGATTCCTAAGAACTCCAGGGTGGTTGGTAAACTTACAGCAAATAAACTTGAAATTTGTAAAAGCTATATTGACAGTCAATGATTAATATATTAAATTATCTGCATATTATTCTAATATTCAACATTAAGAAGAATAGTATCCACACCAGATATAAATGTCCTTTGCTTTAAAATCTCAGATTTGTTCCAAATGCCTTTGGCAAGGTGCATCTCAATATTAAATAATGAAATATGTCCACAATGGTTATTACCAGATAAAAAGCTTTAAGTTTCATTAAGATCACAAGCACGTATTCAAGGTCATAGAATTGAGTTCAAGTGTAAATTCTGACAGCAGTGATTTGGTGACAGTGACAACCTGTCTTTGCAGGTACTGGGAATAATAGAACTTCAAAATTCTGTCTTAAGTTAAAAATAAATTAGCAACAGTTCTTATATCAATCATTGACTTTTGAATTAGCTTGAAAGTCATTCATTCTTCCAAGGATGTTTCTGGTCATGAACAGTTCTTGGAATGGGCTTGAAATATCAAGATGTAGGTCATTATGATATGTTTCTATTACATTAGGATGTGTGCTTTGGTTTGACAACAGCAAAAACAAAATTTATTGGAATGTATCAATTATATCATAGTCCATTACAGAACCAGCACCAAAGTTTATCTCTGGATTATTTAATCATCCTTCATTATAGTATGGTTTTAAATCAAATGAAAGGACACAGACTTGAAACATGCCTGTTCACTGGTCAATGAGCTGGCAGCAAAGCCCATGCAACTATTCCCAGGCCACACCCCTATGACTACAAGTCGATCAGACACCTACATGGTCAGCTTTGGGTTTCCTGGGCTTTGCCAGCAAGATGTCCCACCTCCAAGAGCTGTCAAACAAATCAGAAGTTATTAACTGTTCAGTACCAGCAGCGACACTGGCAACAGTGGTCATTGCCGGTATTACAGTAAGCTCTAGAGGGAGGAACAATTACGTGGCTGAAGAATTCAGGTCAATGAGATAGGCTGATCAAATAGACCTGTGAGGGGAGAACAGAAAGAAGGCCAAGATAAAATAGAAAGTGCTGAAGAAGTGCAGCAGGGCTGAGAGCATCTGTGAAGAGAAACACAGATTTAGTGCTTTGATTCTGATATGATTCTTCTTCAGCCCAAGATGACAGGAGAGTAGGATGCTTCAGTTGGAGCTCGTCCACTCCATCCATCTCCTTTTCTTTCTTTTTTCCCGTTTCTTCTCTTTTGTGTTTTAGTTTCCATTTTTCTCTCTTCTTTCTTCTCTCAGCCATGGACTCCTGGCTTCGGACTAGCATGGTGGCCTCCCGGTCTGGTGAAGTGGAATTTTAGCCTGACATGACGGTCTCTTGGCCCGGTGTGGTGTGGTGGTCTGTTGGCCTACTGTGGTGGTCTTTTGGTGGTACATGGCGGTCTCTCAGCCTGGCGTGGCCTCAGCATGGACTTCCATTCTCAAGGTGATTCCTCAAAGTGCAGTCCCACCATGGCTGAGCACTTAAGAAGACTAAGATTTGAACTTTCAGCTTTATTTGTTCATTTGCTACTTAAAACTAAGAAGGTCTACAAGTGTAACTTCTAACCTCATGCTGTATGCTTTACACTACACTATAATTACTGCAATGTTTAACTTTTAACTATCTTCTTTCTTTCTAACTTATTCTTAAGATTCTGCACCTAGGTACTTATACCTAAGATGGCGCCTTTGGCACTCATGGTGACATTATGCAACTTTTCACTGTACTCCTGTGCCTTTGTACTTGAGTACACGTGACAATAAAAATCAAATCAAATCAATACATCAAATCAAGTAGAATCATGTAAGACTCAAAATGCAGGAAAGTCATCTTCAACCTCTATTTCTTTTTGGGTTTAAAATAGGTGGAGTTGAAGAGACAATGGCCTGTCTATCCCAAGCCTTCCTGCTCTGTTTTATGGTACTTTTGCTGTTGTATGTTTGGCCTTTTGTAGGTTTGAACAATAGCTGGTTTATTACATATTGAGGAACTACGTCGAACTTTACAACAGCAGAACTAACTGTTTTGAAGCCAAAATGCTTCTCTCTCAAGTCTACATCAGAGTAGAAGGCATTACCCTGTTCCAGACATTAACACCTTCCAATCCATACACTGCAGTCCCTCCTAGCCTGCTTCTGAAGTACAGTAGCGTCCAACAATAGTTCTGTTTCTCTGTACATTCTACCAGACCTGCTGAATATTTCTGCCATTTTCTGTTTTATGTTTCAGATTTCCAGCATAACAGTACTTTGCTTTCATGTGTTGTGAAGGTGGACATTTTAAATGCAAAAAGAAAAACAGAAAGGCTTATATTTATAGATCAATTCTTGGGAATCCCAAAACACTTCACAGTCAAGCATTTCTTTGGAGATATAAACAACATTGTAAGTAGGAAACATGGCAGTCAGGCTGTGCACAGGAAATTACTGCAGCACCATGAGAATAATAATGAGAAGTTCATGAGAAAAATGATTTAGAAAGAAAAATTGGTCAGGTCTTCATCAGAACAGTGACATATGATATGTTATGTTCACCGAAAGGACAGATGAGGCTTGGTTTAACATTTTATCTGCAAGATGGGACCTTCAATAATGTATCACTCCCTCAGTAGGACACTGGAGTGGCAGACTTGATATTTATGTTGAAGTCCTGTAGTTGAGTTTAGACCCACAGACTATGATTTTTGCTTCCCATTTGGCAACATAGAGGCAAAATGTGTTCTGGCTCTGCACCACTACAGGAAACATGCCATTTTACATCCATTCTGGAGTATCGGGGCTGTTTGGCCTGTGGGCCATGTGGCACCAGAATGAAAATGGAGACTGGTGGAGACTGGGCTCAAGGCTGGCCTCCTGCACCAGCATTATTGTGTATTTCGATAAAAAATGGAAGCAAATAAAAGAGTCCCTCCAGCCTTCACTTCTCACATCCTTCTCTTTACCATAAAACTTCCATGCCCACTCATACCACCCACATGACATCTCATAACTAATGATCCTGCAGCCCAGTCTAACCCCTTATTGCCATCCTAGAAATATGGATGCTCCCTAGCCATCCAAAGGTTCCCTTTTACCCCATTGTCCCCTCTCTCAATGTCAAATTTTGGCTGTGTACTCAAAACTCTTGCCCTTAATATCTGCTGCAGTAACATACATTCAACACTTTTGTAATCCTTCTGTCACTTAGTACCAACTCATGACAATATGTGTCCCCCATCCACCAGCCCTTGCCCTCTCTACTTCATTATGTCTCACCTAGTATCCACCATGGACAAACCTCAGGAGCCATGCTGACATTAAAAATAAACTTAGGTGTGAATTGATGACATCACTATTTTACCATAACACTATACTATATATTAATAATGAAGAGAAGCAAGGAAGTCTTGTTACAACTTTATGAAGCATTGGTTAGACAACAGTTGGAACACTGAGTGTAGTTCCTGTTGCCACACTATTAGAAGGATGTGATTGCACTGGAAAGTGTGCAGAGGAGATTCACCAGGATGTTGCTTGGGATGAAAACTCTCAGTTATGAGCAGAGGCTGAATAGGCTGAGAGTGATAGAAATGTGGAATGCATTGCCTGAGAGAATGGTGAAGACAGGTACTCTCGCAACATTTACAAAGCATCTAGATAAGCACTTAAAATGCCAGGGCATAGTAGACTATGGACCAAGTGCAGTGAAATGGGTTTCCTGTAGTTTCGTGTTTGTTGGTCGGCATAGACATGGTGGGCCAAAGGGCTTGTTTCTAGGATGTATGACTCTATGACTTTATGACGCTTATGAATAAAATCACGCATTTAAAATCCTTGAAGAGATCACATATGAAAATAAACATTTGCATTTCGAGTTGGTTTGACAAATTTGACAGCTTTGAAAATTCTTGAACAGCTTTGAGTACCTAGACAGACTTGACAGTTCTTTGACATTTTTGACACCTTTTTCAGTTCTTTAACAGCTTTGATAAATCCATGAGTTTATGTACTGTTTAGGCACATTTCTTTCTATGTTGTACAATCACAAAAAGTACCTGACAAGAGTACCAAGGAAACCTGACACCACCCCCATCCATTCCCAGGTGTTCTGCATCTTTTCCACTGGTGTACTTTCACTTCTCCAATGGGATATCCTGGCTATCCAAAATAAATTCACTGTAACTGAACTGCTCTTCGCACAACAGCTTCAGGGCAGGAGAGATGCCAAAATAGCATTTAAATTGAAACTGATGGCTATTTAAATGGTCAGTCAGCTCCTTGAATCTTGCTGGCATGAATTCTGGGTATTCTCCAAACCCACCCACACAAGAAAATGGACATAGCACATTCACGAGCAGGACTTCTAATTTTTCGGGATTTCTACCATTTTTGCCATAATAGAGAGGTTCTCTGTCACAATGAAAATCTGGGCAATAATCTGAGTGCAATTGCTACCAATGGAATTAGATGACACTCTAATTTAGAAATCAGCCTCCCACATCTCTTCTCTTGAACGACATTGGTACGTACACATGTAAACATGGCAGACAGGCATAAGGTCTTTTATGTATGCTAGAGACGGGTGTAATCCCATTTCTAATATCCATTCAAAACATTGCGTTGTCCAACGGGTGTTCTGCTCTGAATTACTTTGTGTATTTACAGTCAAACCCATTGGAAGCCATCGAAAGAAAGGTGTATTTCAACAGGTAATTTACTTCACAGAAGGAGAAATAGAATCACCCTGAGTAAAATTACTGGTCTCCCCTTGGCCCCTTTCTATCACTGCCCCCAAAACGAGGGTTGGCTGACCTAACATTCGTCTAAGCGTGTCTGGTGAGCTGCTCAGAGATGTGTGATTGGCATCCGTAACACGCCAGTCCTATTAATAGAGGGCACAAAACCCAATGTTAATTGGATCTTGTGCCTTCTTGTTTGGTGGAAGGCTATTTTCCGTCTGTCTGGTTCCCACTGACAATTTGATACAACGTGAAAAACAGATCAGAATTATGCATTATATCCATTTTTTAAAATCCTGCTGCTCAGATATTCTAGGATAAAGTGACAGTAAATTTTAGATCAATTCCTACCCGGCTTGTCATTGCATTTTTCTACTATCATAGCCATTTATATTTCTACAACACCCTTCACTTCCTCAGAGTATCTCACAGTGTTTCACAATCAACTAATTATTTCTGAAGTGTAAACAGCTTATTTTGGAAGCATATGCAACTGCCAATTTGTGCATGCCAAAAAGCAACTGAGTTAAAAGAATAATTAATTTGTTTTGGTAGTGTTGAGTGATGAATATTAATCTGCTGCTTTCGGAATAGTATGGGTGAACAGTAGTCTTTTATAAGCCCACCCTAATGCAAACAGATTAACCTCCTATTCTGTAGAAAGCAGCAAAATTACAGGTATAAAGGGTGGAGGAAACCATGCTTCAAAAAATGTATCTATGGCACACAGCCACAGAATAAAATGTAGGATATGGAACATGTAAAAAGAAGAGCTAAAACTTACCATTGAGATTGTATTGAGATCATTCTCCAACCATGATATGATACATATATAAATTGCTTAGGTTTGTTCAAAAGAGCACACAATTATAACCAAGGTGATGGCAGTTCATTTTTGGGCAAAACTTGCTGAACTTCAGTATTCTGCAATAATCATATTTTCAAAGCCTATGCTATCAAATTGAATAAAGCCATAGTGCTGGGAGATGTAACATCTATGTTGTGACCTTAAGAATTGACAAGTTTTGATTACTTTAGATAAGACATTGTCAACTGACAATGGCTGACAAGGCGAAAGACACAAACTTGTTTGGAAGAATGTCAGCACAGCTGAGTTCAACTGAAGAACATTGGAAAGTAAGAACTGGCCTCCAGCATGGTGATGAAACTTTAACTCAACAAGGAACAGTCAGTTTTAAATTTCAGTCCTGCAGGGAGAGATGATCCAGTGAACTAATGAAAACCTACAGTCAAATTGGATCTGACCAATTGTGGGTAACTTGGTGACAAGAGCCATCTGATTCCATAGGTGAGAATTTACAGGGGACTGCATTCTCTGTCCCACTTTCCCAGCTAAAAAGTCCGTGGAGATCCCATTCACAATCTGGGTGGCTGCCCTGCAGCAATTTAAAATTAGGAGCAACATTATTTGCTTGAAAGTGTGACTTCCACCCCTGCCCAAAAATAGCCTGCCCTGTTGAAGCTGCCAGTCTTTCTGCAAGATGTGGGATGCTAGGTAAAACCAGCAGTTGGGATGGGAATGGACGCTAAACTGCCATTAATTGTTGGGATACCTGTTACATCCCTTGCTCTCTGTAAATTTACACAGAATAGGAATGGAAAGGTCACCTGTTAGATTTGACATCCCCCAGCATGTGGTTCAAACACACCACTATGAAATTTGGATCCTTATTTATGTCTTTGAGCACTTAATTAACAGTGGATTGAACGTTCGACAAAGAAGTACAAGAACTGCAGATGCTGGAAATCTGAAACAAAAACAGAAATTGCTGGAAATTCTCAACGGGTCTGGCAGCATCTGTGGAAAGAAATCAGATTTAATGATTCGGGTCCAGTGACCCTTCTTTAGAACACTTCAAAAGAGTTTTGATGGAACTGAAAAAGTGGAGAGTGGTATCATTGTTACTGCAATTCTCAGTCAGAACTCTTAAAACAGTTCAAACTGGGAAAAAGTGGTAGTTTAGATCATTGCTGCATCTATTCAGTACTGCATTGGAATACCAACCTGAATGATATGCTCAATCTCTCCAATGAGGGCTAAGGCCTACAACCCTTTGACTACATAGAAAGAATGTAACCACTGACAGAAGTTAATTTTAATGCTACAGGACAGAAGGAAACATCTCAAATAGGTCCCGCTCTTTCCCTGGTAATCCTGTTACTTTAATTTACTTTTAAAATGCCTTGGGGTTTGCCCAAGGAATGCTACTCACTCACAAATCTATTATCGTCACTGTGGGAGAAACAGTATGTAGTATAAGGTGTATGACTTATATATATATTGGCATCATTTATTTTAGACTTTGAACTCATGGCATGTGGAAGTTTACTGATCATCAAAGAATCATAGAATCCCTACAGTGTGGAAGCAGGGCATTCATCTCATCAAGTCCACACCACCCCTCCAAAGAGCATCCCGCTGAGACCCAGCCCCCTACCCTTTCCTTGTAATCCTGCATTTCTCATGGCTAACCTGCCTAACCGGTATTTCCGGCACGATCATCAGACGCCATTTCCGCCACCTCCAGCAAGATGCCACCACCAGACACATATTCCCCTCCCCTCCCTTGTCCGCCTTCTGCAGGGACCGTTCCCTCCGGGACACCCTGGTCCATACTTCCTTCACCCCCAACACCTCCCCACAGCCTATGGCACCTTCCCCTGTAACCGGCGAAGGTGCAACACCTGCGCGTTTACCTCCTCCCTCCCCAGTATCCAAGGGCCCAAACATACCTTCCAGGTGAAGCAACACTTCACCTGCACTTCCAAGAATCTAGTCTACTGCA
This sequence comes from Rhincodon typus, assembly GCF_021869965.1. Lineage (NCBI taxonomy): Eukaryota > Metazoa > Chordata > Chondrichthyes > Orectolobiformes > Rhincodontidae > Rhincodon > Rhincodon typus. The sequence goes on along the minus strand of NC_063333.1, from coordinate 56,567,906 downwards.
TTCACTGCTCTCAATGTGGTCTCCTCTAGACTTGGCGACCGCTTCGCAGAACATCTACGTTCTGCTCGCAAAAAAGACCCTGAACTACCTGTTGCCTGCCACTTCAATGCACCACCTTGCTCCCTGGCCAACATCTCTGTCCCCGGCTTGCTACAGTGTTCCAGTGAAGCCCAATGCAAGCTGGAGGAACAACACCTCATTTTCCACTTGGGGACCCTACAGCCCTCCAGACTCAATATTGAGTTCAATAATTTTAGGGCCTAAACTCTCCCATGTCCCAGGCCCCCGCCCGACACACCAGGCCTTGTTACCACATAGCCTGCCACTACACACCCCCTGTTGTTAGTCACTAATAGTCCCCATTAACAACTATTCACCCTCCCAGCCTGATCGTTAGCAACTCCTTTGTCTGTCCAACTGTCTTTCTCTCTCTCTGGGCTCTATCCTATCGTTTACTCCCTACCCCACTCACGTCCCTACTTTCTGCATATAAACTGACGTTTTCCCAGCCACCATCAGTTCTGAGGAAGGGTCACTGGACCCGAAATGTTAACTCTGTTTTCTCTTCCATAGATGCTGCCAGACCTGCTGAGCTTTTCCAGCAACTTTGTTTTTGTTTCTAACCATCACTGCCCTGGATACTATGGGCAATTTAGGGCAGCCAATTCAATTAACCTGCACGTCTTTAGACTGTGGGAGGAAACTCACACAGAAACGGGGAGAATGTGCAAACTCCACACAAACGATTACCCAAAGGTCGAATCGAACCTGGATCCCAGGCACTGTGAAGCCGCAGTGCTAACCACTGGGCCACCATTTCAGTACTTAGTCTCCCTGGAAGCAAGTTGTTTTATTCAGTTTGAGAGGGAGAGGTCCAGGCATAATAATCAGAATTTGTTTACGTTGGGAGTTTTATGAGCAGATTGAGAAAACATTGAGGAGCATTAGTTTGCTTTTAATTTAGAAAAACCAGTAATTAATTTTTTTGCTAAGGGGAAATCCTCATGGCTTGGAAAGATTTTGGATTCAGTTCACAGAAGTTCTATTTAAAATTAGATGTATGAGACAGTCTTTTAGAGAAAGAAGTTGGCTCAGAACAGTTGTAAAATAAGTTACCTCAGAGTAATATTTTAGTTTCAAAGACCGGAAATGATGTGTGAAGAAACCTGAAGGGGCTATTCGAGGCTGAGAAAGTTTGTATTTAGTTGTGTAATGAATCAAGGAAGAGGCTATATCTCTCATTACCGGAATTAAAAGTAACAGTTAGATCAAATCTATGGATGTGATCGAGAAGTGAATTCTCTCTGGTGTTTGAATACTGTAAAGTGATGGTGTTAGAATAGATGGTATTTCTTTTTAAAGTGTTTCAAAACCTTTTGAAATGTGTTATGCGTTAATGGCTTGTTTTCTTCCATTTTCTTTTCTTTTGCATAATAAATTTCTATCTTATTGTTAGTATCAAATCTGTAGTATTATGCATTTATGACTCAGTGAAAAATCACCTTATTAAATGAAAAGAGAAAAATATAATCTCAATCAAGATATCAGTCTGGGATCAGAGCTGACATAGATTTGTATGGATGCATCGTGGGAAGTAAACATTAACAGGCTTTAATTAACATAACTCTATATAAGAGATGGTAAGTGCAGAGAACTATGGAACTCTGCAGACTCAGGTCCCAATTCCCTGTGAATCTCTCCCCAGAGTCAGATTACAGTCAGAAGTCCCATTGGGCTAAATGAAGCCAAATGCTTTGTTGAGTTTTAGGGATGTGGTCTTCCTCATCTTGGCCTGTTCGGAATGCTGAGACAGGCACTAACTTTGTGGAGCTGGCAGCTTTACCAAACCTTTCATTGACAGATTTCCAAACTGCTGGGAAATCTGCACAACAACAGAAAACTATGCATCAGGCTCTGAACTGCACAAATTTCAACATGCTAATTAAGTGCCCCTCCTCAACATGGCAACTTACCTGACCTCATTGATATCTGCAACACTGAAAATAACCGAGTGTGTATATAAGCCATATTAGGTTTGCATTCCCTGTAGTTAGCTGTTTAACCCTTCTCCATAGCGTTTTCAAGACAAATGTGTGTCTGTGTGTGTGTGCAGGGAGCATTATTAGTTATTTAGCCAATGTCTACCTTTCTACTGCAGATTGAACCACTACATCAGAACTTCTGCCTCTCAGCCGTTACCTGTGGTTCTAATGGGCATACCACTCTCATATAGATCCCATTCCCAGACTTGAACTTAAAACCTTGGTGAGCACTCCAGTGAATGCTGAAAAAGTATTGCAATGCGGAGCTATGATTCAGATGAGGTGTTAACGCAAATCAAAGCCTGTCCTCTCAGATGGATGTAAATGATCCCATGCCACTCTGGAGCTATCCCTGGTGTCCTCGTTAATATTTATTCCACACATCAATGCACAAAACAGTTTTCACACTTATTATTGCTGTGTAAAGGCTTCAGGTACCTGGAGCAAATTTATGATGATGACACAGAGCAGCACATCACTGAGCATAAAGACTGCAACCAGAATATTGAATTTCAAGAACACATCGACATGAACAACTGAAGCAAATAGTTTAGTCCTTATCTAATGAATCTATAAGTCAGAGCCTAGTATATCTATAAATATCATGTCTTGCAGTGTTTAGTGTGAAAGGATATTAAGTATTATTATTTTAAAGTCTAAATTTGAAGACCGCCATGACTTTGTCTTCTTCTTGACTAGTCCGACCTGAGCTCAATCTCATAGCATTAAACCACATGATAAAAGAATTATCACATTGTTGTTTGTGGCAGCTTATTGTGTGAAAATTGACCGCTGGATTTCTTATATTATAGCAGTAACAACGCTTCTAAAAGTATTTTATGAACCAAAAAGTGATTTGGCAATTCCAATGATTTTAAGGTGTTATCTGTGAGATCGCGTTCAAAGAACCAGATGACCAGGATCAGTGAGTGGCGAAAATAGCTTCTTTATTGCACCTTCACAGCACGGTGTAAGGCGAAATAGAATTCCCCAAAATCATAGCTCAAAAGCAGCCATTTTATACAGAATTCTAGCATACATTAACATTCTAACACTTGAGTGTTAAGCAGTAGACATTGTACAAAAACTGTTTTGCAGGAAATCGGAGATGGCTTAAACGTGTGCTAAATGCTACCGGTTATTGTTGAGTGTTAATGGTTGTTTTAATGAGATTAGAGTGTCCTTGCATAATTCAAAAGGTGTTAGTCTAGTTTAGTTAGTTTCATGGTTGTGTCCATCTGTGGATTCTATTTACTTTCATTCATTCATTCAAGGTTGCATGGGTCTGGACATAGCGCCGTTAGTTTTATTAGTAAGTTAAAGGTTGCTTACATACGCTGCATAGCGTTTATTAGTTTTATTAGTGGGGTAAAGTTTTATATACATGTTGAATAAAAACTTGGGACAATTACCTAGCTACATAATATACTGGAAAAGTCTACAGGGCTATCCAATTATCACCTTTGACTGATACTTGGAGTTACTCTAGCTGAGGGAGAAAATAAACGACTTGGTAATTTCTGAAGAAGGGTCTAGGCCCGAAACGTCAGCCTTCCTGCTCCTCTGATGCTGCTTGGCCTGCTGTGTTCATCCAGCTCTACACCTTGTTATCTCTGGCAATAGCAGCTATTCAGTTGGATTTTAATATGCTCGGTTCGCACTAAACAACTGCACCTCCCAGTTGCGAACCATTTCAACTCCCCGTTCCATTCCTCAGACAACATGTCCATCCTGGGCCTCCTGCAGTGCCACAACGATGCCACCCGAAGGTTGCAGGAACAGCAACTCATATTCCGCTTGGGAACTCTGCAGCCCAACGGTATCAATGTGGATTTCACAAGCTTCAAAATCTCCCCTCCCGCTGCCGCATCCCAAAACCAGCCCAGCTTGCGCCCGCCTCCCTAACCTGTCCTTGCTCCCACCTATCCCCTCCTCCCACCTCAAGCCCCACCCCCATCTCCTACCTACTAACCTCATCCCGCCCCCTTGACCTGTCCGTCCTCCCTGGACTGACCTAACTCCTCCCTACCTCCCCACCTATACTCACCTTTACTGGCTCCATCCCCGCCTCTTTCTCCTGTCTGTCTCCTCTCCACCTATCTTCTCCTCTATCCATCTTCTATCCGCCTCCCCCTCTCTCCCTATTTATTTCAGACCCCTCTTCTCCCCCCCCATTTCTGAAGAAGGGTCTGGGCCCAAAACATCAGCCTTCCTGCTCCTCTGATGCTGCTTGGCCTGCTGTGTTCATCCAGCTTTACACCTTGTTATCTCAGATTCTCCAGCATCTGCAGTTCCTACTATCTCTAACGAAATCTTTACTTCTTTTATTGTAAATGTTTATTTTTCATACTGAAGAATCACTGTACAATCTGCTAGCATTAAAAGCTACAGAGCTCCCTAACTTACATAGCTATAGCTTCCAACCATTTATGTTTTGATCGAGCATCCAATGTTTCTTTTCTCTGGGCACACCATGTGCTTAGTTCAGCTTGCATTATATAAAACTGCCCATAATTTATATCATCTGTTATTTGCATGTGTGACATTGTTGCACAAATGTGGAAGAGATAATATTGAGTAAATAGAAGGGCACAGTCAATGTTCTGACAGAGTCACACAGTTTAGCGGCTGTGTGCATTTATCGGCAGTCAAGCTGGCTCTGTGCAGAAATCAGATGTTTTATCAGTCAGGTCTAAAAAATACAGCCGAAATATGACAATTCAGCAGCAATAAATAACAAGAATATATGTGACCTTTATCATGAACTCCATTGCAGAATAATAATTAAACCCTCGCAGTTAAATTAAGTGTTGCCAGTTAATTACATTTTTTGCTTTAGTTGATTGCAAAGAAGAATGGACAGAAGATGGTGTAACAGTTGCTGTATAGATTCTGACAGTCTCACTCACCAATTATTTAGTCAATCTCGATACCTCAAAGCACTGGCTGCAAACTTTTGTACACCTGAGATAGGAAACTATCTAATGGATTGTCTTGAAATGGATTTTCTCCACTAAACTAGGATTTTAGAAAGAAGAGATATGCCTTTGGACACAAGTAATTACAGAGCACTATTTGTGCTGTTTTTCACATTAGACCATTATACCTACTGGTCAGCTATTTGGGACATTTTTTCATTGCTGCCTAATGCACAATATAGAAATATTTTATTCTGGACTTTTGCATGAGAGCAATTAATTGATGATATTATTTCATTACTACCAGTCAATTTTGAGTGTTACAATTTTAGTGCCCTTGTGTGTAAGGTAGAAATTTTGGGTTCAATTGCCCGGCTGGGAGATGTTGAGTTGGAAAAACAGAGATTACCCAATGCTTTCTGATGCATTCTTCTTGCCAATACACAGCTAGCCACAGAAGAAGGAAACAGTGAATCTCAGAAAGGGATGTTAATTTGTCCAACTGGTCTTGTCTACCTGAAAATGGATCTCCAGTATGACCAATGCGTTCATTTCCAAATTGTACTGATTTCTTTTAAATGGATTTTCCCTCTAAGTAACTTCCCTGGGCCAACAGGCACCCAAATCAACAGTCAGCTAAACGGAGATGAACAGCGCTCATGGTGTGGGGAGGCCAGGTCAAAAGAAGCACAACTGTGTGCCAATCTTTGTGTGGCATCAGACCTTGATACTCCCTGCCCCAAAGAAGCAGCCTGGTTCATGAAGGCAGACCTAGCTAACGCAAAAATGCATCAGCTGAGGTTGGCTCACCAATCTGGATGGGCCATCACTTTCACTCCTCAGATTTAATAATTTAACTTGACTTTACCAGTGTCACCTCCACGTGGAGGCACCATTGAGGTGCCTTAGCAGCACCCACTTCACCCAGTAGAGCTGCCAATGCTGTAGACACAATCGCCCACTAATTAAACAGAAGCAAGTGTCTGGCTTTGTTCTTCAACAGGAGAATGAGAAAATAAAACAAATTCCAGATTAATTCTGGATTTTCTACTGCACCTCCATCCGATTCCTATAGGAGCCATTTTCCTAAGACTTGTATGAAACTTGAATTTTCAAATGCCTGAACTGTTTTATGAAGTGACGAAGCAAAGTAGTAGAGTATAAAGTGGACCTTTATGATTTTTCAATAAATACCAATCAAAGGAAATCTTCTTGAATGGATTTCCATTTTTGTGAAAAATAGTATACAAAGCAAGTGCTCTCCATTGTTATCAACAGCTTGCAGAGATTTGTATTTGACCAGGATGTCCTTGTGTTCACTTTGGTTGCAAAATTTAGAAAAGTGTTACATTTACAGATTACACCTGTTATTGAGAAAATGTCAGTCTATTATAAACAATGTAAAAGCAGAGCATGTGGAAATATTTAATATGATTGAACAGAATCAGCACAGCTTCAAGAATGGGGAAATCATGTCTGACAAATTTACTGAACTACTTACAATATATTTGGAATTTCACAAGGCGTTTGATAAGGTCTCACATATTAGGCTACTTAACAAAATAAAAGCCCATAGTGTTGAAGGTAGTATTTTCATATGATAGAGGATTTGCTAACAAATAGAAGACAGAGACAGGAGCAGTCCAGAAAGGGCTGTTTTATAAGGAAAGGTTGAGTAGATTGGGCCTGTACACCTTGGATTTTAGAAGAATGTGAGGAGACCTTATTGAAACATATACAATCTTAAGGGATTTGATGGGGTAGACGCTGAGATGTTGTTTCCACTGCAGGAAGGTCTAGGATTATACGACATGACTCAGAATAAGGGGTTGCACATTTCAGACAGAGATGAAGAGGAATTTCTTCTCTCAAAGTGTAGTTAATCTGTGGAATTCAGAGGGCTGTCAAGGCTGAGTCATTGAGTCTATTAAAAGCTGACATAGACAGATTTTGAATCAGTAAAGGAATCAAGGTTTATATGGGAAAAAAAACAGGAAACTGAAGTTGGGGATGATCCGATCAGTCATGATATCATTGAATGGCAGAGAAGACTTAATGGGCTGGATGGCCTCTGTCTGCTTGTGGTCTTGTGGTCTTACATTTTCCAGCATTAACATCTTGTCAAAGTAAAAGGAATGTCAAAATGGTGAATGGTAGAAATGGATTACATTGGAGAGAAATAATGAGGAAACACTAAAATGATGCTTTCAAAAGTGCAAACAGAAATAAACAGAAATAAATAAGTAGCATCACAAAGTAGCTTGGAGTATACTCAACATTTTTAACCTTTTTTTAACCCTAATCAATTCATCAAGATATTATGCATTTATTTCTTACATCTGCCCTTAATTTGCGATCAGAATATTGAAATTCTATACAACACAGTGTTGTATTCATCATTGTCAAGGCGTATACATGCTGGGAACAAATTTTGTGTGATAATTTCAGATAGAGTTGGGAATCATTTGTTATAATTAAAATTTTTATTGTATTTAGATAAATGTGATTAATTCAAATTTGTTTTAAAAGGAGAAATCTGGTGTTCAGCCATTAAATGAACAAAGTAATATCAGGTTTGGCTTGCAGTCATATTTTTTCACAGCCATTATTCTTTGTTTTGGTGCCTCACCAATATCTGATCTTTATTAGATTTTAAAATTTAAACTACATTTTCTGAATACCTGTACTGCAACTCATTCAATGCATGAAGTTTCTCATTATGTTTCCTGCAAAGTTTGCATTTTATATGTTGTGCTTTGCCTGCTAAAATATATGTGCAATGCCAAAATCATCACATATTTTAAAAATTTATAAGAGTAACAAACTTCTGCTGCAGTTGTGCAAGCTGTGGTCGAGGTTGCTTCTGAGTACTGCGTACAGCTTTGGTCTTTTTAAAGAAAGTGTATCACTAATTTGAAAGTAGAACAGGAAAATTTCATTCAACTGATTTCTGGGGTGTAGGGGCATCTGAAGTGCAAAGTTTTGGTTTGTATCAATAGAGTTTACAATAATGAGAAGTGAACTTATTGAAACATATAAGATCCTGAGGGGTTTTGACAGGGGGATGTGGAAAGAAAATTTCCTCTTGAGAGACTAGGACTAGAATATAGTTTAAAAAATAGAGCTCTTCCATATAAGACAAAGATTAGGAGATTTTCTTTTTCTCTCAGACGATCTCTAATTTGTGGAATTCTTTTTACTAGATAGTGGTGGGCGCAGTGTCATTAAATATGCTTAAGTCGGAGTTAAATCAATTCATGACCTTCCCTCCATTATAAAGTCAAAACTGAGGATATTTGCTGATGATTGCATAGTGTTCAGCACCATTTGCGAGTCATCAGATACTGAAGATGTCTGTGTTCAAATGCAGCAAGACCTGGACATTATCCAGACTTGGGCTGAAAATTGGAAATTAACATTTGCACCACACAAGTACTGTCTCAAACAAGAGAGAATCTAACCATTGTCCCTTTACATTGAATGGCATCACCATCAATGTTAACATCCTGAGGGTTAACAATGTCCAGAACTGAATGGGACTAGCCACACAAACACAATGTCTACAAGAGCAGGTTAGAGTATAGGAATACTGCAGCAAGTACATCACCTCCTGACTTCCCAAAGCCTGTTCGCCATTTACAAGAAAGAAGTCAGGAGTGTGATTGAATATTCCCCACTTTCCTGGATGAGTGCAGCTCCAACACCACTCAAAACGTTTGCAGGACAAAGCAGCCCACTTGATTGGCACCACATCCACAAACATCAATTCCCTCTACCACCGACGCTCAATTGCAGCGACGTATACCATCTATAAATTGTACTATAGATATTTACCAAAGATCCTTACGCAGCATCTTCCAAATGCACAACCACTCTCATTTAGAAGCACAAGAATAGCAGATACACCACCACCTGCAAGTTCTCCTCCAAGCCACACATCCTTCAGTGACATTGAGACAAACTCCTGGAACTCCCAGCCTTGTGGGTGTACCTGCACCAAATGAGCTGCAGCAGTCCAGGAAGGCAGCTCAGTACCACTTTCTCAAGGCCAACTAGGGATGGGCAATAAATACTGGCTCAGTCAGCAATGTCCATATCCTGGGTGCAAATCAAAAAGAATGACTAACAAGGGACTCAAACATTTCAGAGTGGATGGGAAAGTGCAAACAGATTAATCATGCTTTTATCAAATGATGGAGAAGATTTGAGATCCAAAAGACTTACCCTGTTCCCACTTCGTGTATTCACATTTGTGGTGTGGAGGACTGATTTCCAGCAATCCCAATCTTCATTCTGAAGCCATGATTGGCAATCCCTTATAATAATTGAGTAACTTGTAATATCTTTATATACAATACGAAAACAGATAAACATAATGCTTTGAAAGAGAAAAAAAAATCGCTGCTGAAACATTACGAATACACGAGTACTTTTACTTCACATATCCCTGTTCTTCAATCGATAGGATTATTTAGTTTGTTGGAGGCAAAAGAAAATCTACTTTTGCTGGGTTGCTGAACTGTTGTGGATGGCTGGGATGTGGCAAAACTCTTAACAGAGCAAAGGAAGGCTTCAGAATGGAAGACTAATACTTCCCTGCTGCCATGGCTAATTACCATTGGTGGAAACATAACTGACATGCCTGCCCAGCATATGCTCATTGAACAACTTAAGGGCCCTATCAAGGGCCATTTCCACCCCTTTGACAATTTGGAGGTACTGGAATGGCCCATTATCTTGTTATTTCCTCACATGGCAAAGTCTGTAGGTTTCCAGGGGGTTCCTGAAGTTGTTATGGCCCTGGTTGTGACTGTGTTGTGCCTGTGGTGAGACCTCCCTTGTCACAATGGAGGACTCCTGCAGCTATGGCACCGCTGCTGAAAATGCTCCTCCTCGCTCTGAGAATAAGGTTGCCATCCTCGATTAGACCTGTTCATTGGCCACTGCGAGCGAAATGCTACTGCAGGGTCCTGCTGCTCAGCTGCGTGGGCTCCAATTTCCACTTCCAGACCCAGGAACAGGACACCTCATTCTTTGAGAAATTCAACTTGTTTAAGTTGTGATAGTATTAAATATACATTGATTCCAACAGCTATTTGGTTAATTAGTTGATGTTACTTACAAAACTTAATTGGAGACTAATTTGAATAATTTAAAATCCATGGATAGTAATTAAATAGATTTTAAAAGTACAGCAATATTTTTTGAAAAGTACAGTCATAGGAGTATGTTTTAATGAAGTGTATCAAATTGCACTAATAACTTTTGTTAACAAGTGGAAACTTAAGGCAATTGGATAATGCCAGAATTATTTAAAATATAATTATGAAGCTTCAACCATTGAAGTACTTCAGTTCTAATTTAAGTAAGCAAACAATCAGTGTAAGACCACAATTGTAGAATGTTAACATGGGAGCTTTATTAACTGAGGACCAAAAGCAAAGGGCAGAGTTTTCCCTTCACTGGTCATGCAGAATGGTGAAAAATATAATGCATATGAAAAAATAAATTTCTCAACAATGAGAGTGATTTTTCCAGTTTTCCCTCAAGCCTTGAATCATGATTTCAGAGTCCTTCCATAAAGTTGTGACCATCATATTTCCATGTAATTAAAGGTCCAACCTGCCTAATTTGTATGCCACTTCCATTCTCTCTTCATCAATTAGAGATTGAGTGAAGAAGAGTGCAAATTCTCCTCATGTAAATCAGAGTAGGTAGCTAGTGGCTGCATCTCACCAAATGCATGCCCTGAACAATATGCACTTGTTCCTTCAGAGCAACGTCCCTGCATGCTCCATGTTTTCACTAATCCCCTTGAATCTTCATCCAAACAACTCGGCACTAGCTAACCACCAGCATCACAACATCACTGTCCCTGTTCAAAGGACAATGTAGACACTGCTGACACTTCGCTTTGGAGTTCAGGAACACCCATGGCTTGCATGCTTCTGCCAGTTTGCTTTGTGCACAGGGACATGCACACATCTCATGCACCTACACAGGACGCTTCTACACTCACATGGACACATGCACCTTAAAGCTCTTAGCTTATTTTGGAATCAGAGAATAGAATCACAGAGTTCCTACAGTGTAGAAGCAGGCTATTCAGCCCATCAAACCCAGACCGACCCTCCGAAGAGCATCCCACCCAGACCCACTCCCCTACCCTATCCCTGTAACCCTGCATTTCCCATGACTAATCCACCTAACCTGTACATCTCTGGACATTATGGGCAATTTAGCATGGCCAATCTATCTAACCTCTTAGCACTCACTACCTTTACAGTTTACTTGAAGGCTGTCAACCTATATGTGGGTCACACTGTTTTCAAAGCACATAAGGTCTTTAGTGGTGGCACAGTGGCTCACAGCACCAGGGACCTGGGTTCGATTCCAGCCTCGGGTGGCCACTTCCTCCAGGTGCTCCGGTTTCCTCCCACACTTCAAAGATGTGCAGGTTAGGCGAATTGGCCATGCTAAATTGCCCATATAGTGTCCAGGGATGATGTGTAGGCTAGCTGGATTAGCCATGGGAAAAGTGCAGGGTTACAGCGATAGGGTAGAGGTCTGGGTCGGAAGCTCTTTGGTGGTGTGGTGTGGACTTGATGGGCCAAATGGCCTGCTTCCACACTGTAGGGATTCTATGATTCTTGTGCCCAGTTAAAGGCTGCTAACTTCTGAGGACTGCGTTGCGTTTTAGTGCAGGTGGAGTAGCAAGAAACTTTGTCACAGTGGAGAGCAGTCAGGGAATGGAAAGTTTGGTGCACAGTACCATGCTGTGTTAATGTCACACCTGCAGCATGTGCCAGTAGTTTAGAAAAACAAACACAATACACATGCTTCGAGCAAATTGTCATGTCAGAAATTGAAAGTGGAACAGTCTTCAGTGGGGTGAAGGAAGGCTACAGTCAGTCTATAGGCATGTCCACATTCGGCTAAGAGGCTAGTCTTATTCCACACTGGGGGTTGGTCATTGTCAGCCCTTCACATTCATGGTCAACACCTCAATCTCTCCTGCCTTGTGATTCCCAGAGAGAGAGAGAGAGAACAAAATGGCAGGCTGTGTCAGTAGTTAGCACTGCTGTCTCACAGCACCAGTGATCCAGGCTTGATTCCACCTTCGGGCGATTGTGTGGAGTTAGTACATTTTCCTTGTGTCTGCTTGGGTTTCCTCCAGGTGGTCCCGTTTCCTTACACAGTCCAAATGTGTGCAGATTAGGTGGATTGGTCAGGTCCAATTGCATATAGTATCAGCCTAGGTGGATTAGCCATGGGAAATGCAGGGTTCCAGGGTGGGAGAGGGTGGATCTGGATGGGATATTCTTCGGAAGGTCGGTGTGGCCTCAATGAGCTGAATGGCCTGCTTCTACACTTTAGGGATTCTATGATTCTAAGACCCTGGTTGCAGAATTATTGAGTTGACAAATAGAAGATAATGTGGAAAAAGTTTTTCAGAGCCATGATGCCATACCTCACTTGACAAAATATTTCAGCTGAAAATAGGAAAAGTCTGCCCAAAAAGAAGTTAGCTTAACACTTAGTATCTCTTGAGCAAGAAGGCTTCAGCTGTTTTAAGTGATATTTTATTCTTAGCTAGGTATGTTGAGATTTTTAGACTGAATAGTATCTAAGTGGTATTTAATGATGGGGGAGGACACAAAGTTGAACTGTAGGAGAAAGTGACTGAGTTTCATTAAAAACAATAAAAAGTTTGAACTTGGCTGAGGTCTTAAATGAATACTACTCATCAGAACTCACAGAGGAGAAAGACATTGTAGCAGAGAATTCCAGTTGCGATATTGCTAGAACAGGTTGAGATGAGTAAGGAGCAGGTTTTAGATGTTTAGCAGGCATGAAGGTGCATTAATCTCCAGAGCCAGATGAAATATATCTCAGGGGGCTATGGGAGGCAAGGGAGGACATTGCTGATGTCCTGGCAGAGATATTAAATATGTCACTGTCCATAGGTGAAGCACCAGATGACTGGACGACAACTAATGTGGCTCCTTTGTTCAAGGACAGCAGCAGGGATAGGCCAGGTAATTACAGACCAGTTAGTCTGATGTCAATGGTGGGGAAGTTATTGGAAAAAATTCTGAAGACAGGATTAATCAATATTTGGAAAGGCAGGGATTCAGAGATAGTCAAATTGGATTTGTTGAAGGGAGATTTCATCTGACTAATTTAATTGAGCATTTGAAAAAGTGTCTAAATGCGTTGATGAGGATAGTACGGTGGATGTAGTTTATGTGGACTTCAGTAAGACCTTTGACAAAGTCCCACTTGGAAGGCTGGTCCAAAAGGTAAGACCCTATAGCATCTAAGGCATCCAAATAGTAAGCAAAGGGTGATGGTAGAGTTGCTTTTGTAATTGTGTAAGTGCTGCCCATATTTGAAAGACATAAAATGGCCAACAAGGGATAAACAGATTTAAAAAGCCTGCTCCAGCATTTAGACACAAAATGCCAGATAAGTAATTAAAACAGAATTAAGTGTCTGCTCCAGCATTTAAGTGAAACACAATGGTACCTTTGAACAGGGCTACTCCAAGGTGAATGGGAGGCCCTGCACAAAAACAGCCATCGGAGTCAGTTCAATAGGAGGATGTCTAAGGATAGACCCAAGTTCATTAAGCTATGACAAATGATTGATTCCAGTCTCATAGGTGAACAGCACCAGTAAGAACAAGGGGTGTAAATCTCATCCTATGGGACGGTCAGCCTAACTCAATGTGCAGCTGTGAAAACAACAGCTAAAGTTATTTTGTAGTAATCAGTTGTTTCTTTGAACTTATTCACAACATTAAGAATTAGGTTCTAGTTAAAGATTCTTCAGATAATCAAAGAGAGGAGAGTTCAACATAATTATAGATACAAATATATAACTAAAATATAATAGAAGCATTCAGGGAAAATATTCAAACAAAGATGTTAATTAGTCTCAAGAAACTTTACTCATTAGCTAAAGAATGCTAATAATAGAAGCAGCTGTAAAACTTTACATAGAAACTAATATTATGAATCATATAGCAGTTAGTTAGAACCAACTGGCTTTTCTATTTTTTACATATAATTAGGACTGTGGGAAAATATAGGAGAAGTAACAGAATTTGACAGAGATAGCAAAGGAATATTGGGGGCAACAAAAGTCAAGCATTCCTTAGAGATAAGCAAGTCTGGGACATGTCCAAAGGAGTATAACCAGTCACTTTGGCATGCAAATTAATAGGATGCATAGAAAGATCCCAAGGCCTAGTGATTACAATGTCTGTTAAACACCATGAGATCATGAGAACCTGGGGCTGTCCATAGGAGTGTCCATCAGTGATTAGGTGTTTCACAGGACTGGATGCACAGAATAAGGGGAACAGCACAGTGACCACATTGTATGTGATTATTATAACACAGAATGTATAAAAATGTTGTGTCTCACTGTGAAAATCAGAGTGTCATTGGCCTCTCTTTCAATCTAAGCAGAAGATTAAGGGAACAACTGCGTTCTCATGTTGAGGCCAGATTCGGTGGGAGATCTTTGCCTCTCTCCCTGCATGAACCAGTGATTGATTGAATAAGAATAAAGACTGCCATGTGCCTGAATCCTGCTTTCCTCCTGGATCTTCGTGCCTGGTTGAAAGCTTTCACTCTGACAAATTGATAGCCTGTGACTAGTAATGCACCACAGGGATGGGTGTTGGGACCTTTGCTGTTTGTAATACAGTCATAGACCCTTTCTGCTTGTAATGTATGAATGTAGAAGGTATAAGTTGTAACTTTGCAGATGACACAAAAAGTCATGGTGTTAATGATGGTGAGGAGAATGGTCTCAGGCTACATTCTGATGTTGATCAGCTGGTAGATTGTTCAGAACAATGGCAGATGAAATTTAATCCCAAAAAGTGTAAGATGCTGCATTTTGGGAGGTCTAATAAGGGAAGGATATACACAATGAATTGTAGGTCCTTAGAGAGTACTGAGGAACAAAGAAACCTTGGTGTACTAATCCATAGACTCCTGAAGGTGTCAGCACCAGGCGGACAGTGTGGTGAAGCCGGACAGGCCTTATAACATCGGTACAAAGAAGAGATAGCAAGAACTGCAGATGCTGCAGTCAGACATAACACAGTGTGGAGCTGGAGGAACACAACAGGCTAGGCAGCATCAGAGGAGCAGGGAAGAAATTTCTGAAGAAGGGTCTCGACCTGAAACATTAACTTTCCCGCTCCTCTGATGCCATCTGGCTTGCTGTGTTCCTCCAATTCCACACTGTGTTAAAGGAACAATGAAGTCTTCTTACAACTCTATGAAACGTTAGTTAGGCCACAGATGGAATCATGTACACAGTTCTGGTCTCCACACTATTGGACAGATGTGAATGCACTGGAGAAGATGCAAAGGAGATTCACCAGGATGTTATCTGGGGTTAAAAATCTCAGTTATCAGGAGAGATAGGATAGGCTGGGTTTGTTTTCCTTGGAGCAGAGGTGGCTGAGGGTTGATGTGATCAAGGCATACAAAATTATGAGAGGCATAGACAGAGTGGACTGTGAGAATCTCTTCCCCATGGAAGATGTGTCCAAGACCACAAGGTGTAAGTTTAAGGCGAGAAACAAATTGTTTAGAGGAGATCTGAGAAAAAAAAATCTCCCAGAGGCTGGTAGAAACTTGGAATGTGCTGTGTAAGATAATGGTGGAGGCAGGTACTCTAGCAACAGTTAAGACACATCTGAATGAGTAGTTAAAATGCCAATGCATAATAAACTGCGGGCAAGTATAAGTAAATGGGATTAGTGTAGTTTGGTGCATGTTGGTTGGTATAGATGACGTGGGCCGAAGGGCCTGTTTTTATGCTCCATGATTCTTTGATCAATGATCTCTATTGATTTGTAGATCAATGGTTTCTGTTTATACTCAGGAAATGTATATCCTTCCTTCTGCTATTCTTTTGTTCTTTCACATCACATTTAATTCTGTGCACACGTCTGTGCTTTCAGCACGAAACATGGTTTTCTTTTTATTTAGAGATAGTAGGAACTGCAGATGCTGGAGAATCCGAGACAACAAGGT
>NC_063333.1:56526990-56551483 GCF_021869965.1 Rhincodon typus | reverse complement strand
CCCCTCCCCCTTTTCTGATGAAGGGTCTAGGCCCGAAACGTCAACCTTTCTTTTTATTTAAATCTTTTTAACATATTGTTATAGGCTTGTTCTATTTGCCCTTCAATGTTAAAGAATGTAGCCACTTTTTCTTCCTCTGTTTTAAGTTTCTTTTAGTTCACCATGCGGCTGACTCCCAAGAGCCACTCACACCTGAAAAGTCTTTAGATAGGACATGTTTGATTCAGTTGGCTGCCTGCATACAAATTGGCCAATTCAGAAATACTCAAAGCTTGCAAATAAGTCTTACTTCCATTTGATTGTTTTGCACTGTGGAAACTTCCAGGTTATTGTTATATTTTGATTCTTGCTGGTCCCTTTGCCTTCAAGCTTATAAGACTGGTTTCTTCTTTATTTTGTAAAAACATCCCAGCAGCACATAATGCAATGATTTTCTTGTGCTACCTAAATGTAGCAATCTCAAGGTATGTGGATTCTGATTATTTACAGATCGCTGGTAAGTTTATTTATAGGCAAACTGATATATAAAGTATGCAGGAATTACCAAGCACAGTCTGTACCCAGAGTGTTGCAACGCGGAGAGCCGTTGGGTTATGAACATGTGATGACATTGGAGGACGTGGTTCATTTGCATGTTGAGTTTCTTAAAAGGGCTATCACTCCAAATAGCAATAATACAACAATGGGAACATCAAAAACTTGTTGGTAGATGGGCCAGACCAAAGAGAGGTGTATAGAATCCTCCATTTAAAGTCTATTTTTGAGAGACATATTCTCCCATCAGACTTTGGAGCTCTTTTGCTACATGCATTACCTGCCACAACTGAGAATCCATCCAGAAGTACACTACATGCATGCAATCATTTCAAACCCTTCCCCTGAGGTACATTATAAAAAAATAATCAATTCTGCCACCATCAAATCATCTTTATCAATTTTTATGAGAAGCAAAAATAAACAATAAAACATGGCATAACCAACAGCACATACAAATGTTTAATTATTCCCCACGGTTACTCTGAGTGGCTACACAGTGTTTTGAAGTAGCAGTTTCACACCAGGTGGATGGTTGCTGAGAATCTAAAGACGGAAGTTCAGTGGACCTCCAGAGATACACTTGACAAGATATGGCTATGAAAGCCCTGCCTCACACTGTACCATCTCAGCATGTGTGTTATCCGATAGCGCATTGTCAACTGATTTTCTTAAAAAAAAACATAGAATTTTAGAAGAATTCTGGCATCCACTGAATCTTTCCCCCATTTTTATTATTGCTGAACAAGACAGTCCATAGCACGGCACAGAGAGAGAGAGCAGTGGTAGTGAGATGCCCAATATCTGTGTCCTTAATCCCTATGAGAAGAGAATCCTGGCCCTCACAGGAGAAGATACAGAAACATCCATGCCCTGCCAACTGACTAAGAAACACTCTTCATTCCAATGCAACTCTCCCTTTAACCCCACTCTCGTTCTCAATCATTCCACACCACTTCTAACCATGATCTACGATGTCTTCTCTCTTTTATCTTGCAGGTTCTGCTAGCCTGCCCACAATCTCTGTGTGACTCCGCCAGAAGTGTCCTCCTAGATCTTGGAGGATGAGTGTGTGGAGTCCTGAGAGGACGCATCAGCAAGCTGTCTCCTGTACACTTTGCATAAGCAAATACTGACACCTCGGGGGGGGGGCGCTGTTGACATGGAGAGTGTGGGTACACATTCTGATGAGCATCTCACAATGACAGCTCCACAGCCGGCTGAGGGAGACATGGCCAGGCAGATGGCATTCAAAGGACTGCTGGAGATATGCCTCTGGCTCAGCCCCAGCCAGGAGTTAGCCTGTAGTTTTGGCAATAAGGGACATCATCCAAATGCACAGGGAGGAGCAGCAGGAGCAGACAGCTATGTGGGACATAATGGCCCTCATTAACCAGAGGTTGCATCAGTCCACCAAATCCTGTGACCATCCAGCATGCTTCCATGAGCGAGTGTTAAGACAGCAAGCAAGCAGTCTTGGATGCAGCCTGATCCAGACTGTCAGCAGGATGCCTGGGTTCTGTGTGTAAAGTGTCCACATTGCAGCCTTTGAATGTTAGATGCTGATGCACCTTCCAGGGCCAATGTACATGGACAAAGGTGTGTGTGCAACTAATGCTTGTAAATCACAATCAGATGCTGTCACCCAGAATACAACATGTAGGTTGTTTGGAGCAAGTGGTGAGGTGAATCCGCTGTTCAGGACATGTTCTGGTTTACCTGTTGAATTTTCCCAGCACCGAGCTTGTTTGGTGAGTAAAATGGGAGGATGAATACTAATTTGGTGATTGCGATGTTAACAAAGCCTTTAACAAGCTTTAATCCTGTCAATTGGCACAGCTGCTGCCTGGCAATCACCATGTCATTTGTAAAAAGCTCAGAAGATGGAGTAAGATGATTTTGAGGTCAAGGTGAACCTTGCCACATTGTCACCCGATGATGCCACACATCTCACCGTAGCCCCCATCGCTTACAGCTGCAGCTGTTTCTCTCCAATCCTGCACTAGCTTCTCTCTAATAGGAGAAAGAAAATGGAGACAAATATGAATGCAAACATGACAGTTCTTTTCAAAGTGACAATAGCATCCTAAGTGACTGTGATGAAGGTATATTACCTCTCCCTGCCCTGGTCAAGCTGCCAGCAGTCCTTGGCACAGGTGGTCATAGTATCAACCTCTAATAATATCTCTCACATCATCTAGTTTGTTGGGACCACTCTTACCTGGTTCTATTTAACTGCAGCCAGAAAATCTGTTGCTTAGTTTCTATCTTCCACACAGTTATCACTGGTATTCTCCAAGGTTCTATTCTTCCCAACTTATCTGTATATTACATCTCACCAAAACCATCCAAAAACAAAGCAGCAGTTTCCATATTTAGACTGACAACTCCCAACTTGCCACCACCCGTCTCGATTCTTCCACTTCATCTAAATTGTCAGATTACTTATCTGACATTTGATAGTAGATGAGTAGAAATTTCCTTCATTTAAGAAAACCAAAACTATTATCTGCTATCCCATTATGAAATCACTGTGCTTACTCACGATTCCATCCTGCTCTACGGTAACCAAAGCTGAACCAGACTGTTTACAACCTTGTTGTAATTTGTGATCCTGAATTAAGTACCATATAATTGGGCCAACACAAAGAACTGCCTCCACAGTATCACTCAAATCTACCTGTGCATCACCTTTGAAAGCCTCATTTATATCTTTGTTACCTCTAGTCTTGACAATTGACCGGCCTGCCACATTCTTCTCTCAGCAAACTGAAGGTCACCTGGGATTGCTGCACACGCTCGCACCAAAACCACGATTGCCTACCCTTACTGGCCTAAGCTGTCTTCCAAATTTGCAACGACATGACTTTCAAATACTC
Organism: Rhincodon typus; assembly: GCF_021869965.1. NCBI lineage: Eukaryota > Metazoa > Chordata > Chondrichthyes > Orectolobiformes > Rhincodontidae > Rhincodon > Rhincodon typus. The sequence continues at coordinate 56,548,070 of NC_063333.1, read as the reverse complement.
ATCCTTTCCAACTCCTTTCTCTGTGATCTCCTTCAATCCATCAATCCTGTGAGATCTATCTGCTCCTCTAATTCTTGCCTCTTGAGAATCCCCAATTTTAATTGCTACAGGTTGGGTGATTGTACCTTAAATTCTAGTTATTCCTTCCTCAGCCGCTCTGACTCTCTACCTCACATCTGTCCTTTAAGACACTCACTGAAACCTACTTTCCCATCTAAGCATTTGATCAACTGCCCTAATAATTGCTTATATGACAGAATGTCATGTTTTGTTTAATAATAGCCTTGTAGAGACATGGAACATGAGACAGGAGTGCTATATCACTTAAATTGTTATTAGTATAGTTGATTGTTGGGAAAATGTCTTACTATCCAAAACTCTCCATGCATACCATAATTATTAATATTGGCAAGTTATTCTCCCTAGAAACACCACTCCTTAAAGACTAACAAAGCCCATAGTGACAGGCAGTGCGTTTTCACAGTGATTCTGAGTTATCATGTTAATTCTTTTTCCAGCATCTTTCTGTCAGTTGATCCATTTATCTGTCACTCAGGTGATGACACAACATGGTGTGAGAGATAAGGTGACATCCCAGCTTTATCTTCCCAAAGTGTATGCATGGAAACAAGATACACATTCAACAGGTTGACGTGATGAAAGCGCTTACTGCACTGTGTGACAGTTACTTGGGTCGTGGAGAATTTGTCTATTAGCCTTCTGTCAATCTCTATAGGGCCTGCACCATAGCCTCATGTGCTTTCTGCTTTCAACCAGCATGAGTCCACTTATTGCTTTTATTTCTGTTAGCTATTTAGAGATACATCAGTAAATCATCATGTTGCTGACATACCTCGTGCTGATCCTTCCTCTTTCAATTCTGCTGCAGCCAGTCAAAAATACTAGGGACTTTTCAATTGGCCAGAGGAACAGCTGAACTTCCCTTTCTTTCCACCATGAGGCAATGTTTACCCTAGTATGGATCTATATGTGCATAACTAATGAAGGCCATTCTAACAAGTTGGCTGACATGATCATGTGCACAGGTAGAAGTTCCACCCAGAAACTTACCAGTTAATGGAAAGGAATCCAGCCCTTTATGTTTGTGGTGACTGACAATTGGTTAAAATAAGTGTAACTGGGTTAAACTAAACAAATTACAGAAAAGAAAAGCTAATCCGTAGACTTCATAGGTCATTTATCACAAAGACCTACCCAACCTTTGCAAAAGAGTGACAGAAGTATTTAAAAACTTTAGAGGTTTGATGCTACATTTGGATCAATTCTTGGAATTCTATTAATAGTGCAGTATTTATTCAAGATTTTCTCATACAGTTCATAATTAACGCAGCATTATTGCATTGGTTGGAAACCTGATCTACATATCAAATCTTGTCTGGAGGTTGTTCTTCTAATCCTACATTTGCTCAAGGCTGGTTAATTTTATGCTAATTTTTTTTTCCTCTATTTCTGTACAGTTTGTAATTATTGTTAGTGTTTTGGATTTACTAATGTGGAAAATGTCCTCAGATTTGTAGTGTTTTGTTCATATTTTCCCTGGTCCATTGGGTTTACTCTGGATATCAATAACACCAAACAATTCTAACAACAAGATGTATGCTCTTTATTAAAGCATAATACACTACAAAATACAACAAAAATCTTACCCATACGATGCTTACAATCAACCCGTTTACTGGACTTATCTGAGGATCAGATTGAAACAAATGCACAGTCTGGTACTTCTCAATCAACTGCTGATGATCTGATGACTTCCTCCTGAACTAGCTAACTATTGTTCTGAGACAAGCTTTCTTATACCCTTCTTCCATACAGACAGGCTATGTGTTCAAACTTTGATATTGTCCAGCCTCTAGCTCATTGATCAGTTTGACCACTGGCAAATATCACAAATGTGTTATGTTTGCCACATTCAGTTGTGCAATTGCTCATTAAGACTTACTCATTTCTCCTTGGAAAAAGGCTTGTCTCTTGATTTTAAGTAGCTTTGATCTCAGCCTTCATATGTTCACACTGTTGCTACCTTTATGTGATCCAATCAACCCCATGATATTTACACAGCACAGTCCTATGATCAAGCACTTTCTGCTTAGTCCATATCAATGTCTTGGTCTGTTTCAAACCAAGACTCCAGTGTTTCAGACATATGATTACAGCTTACTCCATTGCTATTGAGTTGGAGGTCAGTTATCTCAGTTGGCTGGACAGCTGGCTTGTGATGTAATGTACAGCTAACAGCATGGGTTTCAATTCCTACACCTTGAAGATACCGTGAAGGACTTTCCTTCTCAACCCCTCCCTTTGCCTAAGGTGTGGTGATCGTCAGGTTAAACCACCACCAGTCATCTCTCTCTACAATGAGAAAGCAGCCCCATGGTCAGCTAAGACAATGGTGCCTTTACTATTCAGTTACAGCACTTAATGCAAATATACATTCTTTCAACACAAAACACATTAAAACCAGTGACTTTTCTAATTGTTAAGTCACCATTGGACTGATCGACTTTTCATTAAAGCAAACTTCATATGTTTATTTCTTTCATTTAATTTCATATCATCAAATAAATTTTAGGTTAACATCTGCACATTTCATACAATTCACCAAGCTCACATGGTTTACTGCAATGCTCTCAAAGTCATTTTGAACAATATCACAACCAAGGACACAGGAATGGCATTTTCTCAAATGTTAAGTCTTAATACATAAATGATTTGTACAATTTATCCATTCAAAGCATGCAGACAATATTTTGTAATGCTTACAGTATTATTCATATGGTAAATCATAGATGTGTTAAAATGAACTCAGCTGAATGTTGGGTGAAGAAGAGTTACAGCAGAGGAACTCAAAGTCAGTCAGCAGGAATCATCATTGCTGTCATTAACATCAAATGGTTTACATCTTTGCAAATGACAGCAGCTTTCTTCTGCCCCTTTTTTCTTGCTATTACGCCAGAATGCATAAAATGTCTCATGCTGAGCTGAGGCTAACACAACCTTCCCATTGCACTTTTTAATTAATTATGCTTTATTGCTTTCTTGTTTAGATGTTGGAGATTCAAGCAGTCATGTGAACTCGGCAGCAATCCTGATCGTTACTCCATAATTCAATGGATAATGTCTGAAGCAGATTTTGTTCAATTCAATGCCCTCAGCTAATAATTTTGTTGTATTGATTACACTCCAGGTCCAAAACAGGCAGAATTAGCGTCATGATCAATAAGGTTATTACAAATTCAACTGTCAGCAAAACTAAGCTATAATATTAAATATTCTTTTCTGTGAAACAGAAGTAGTAATTCCTGAATTATTCCTCTCCATCATAGTTCGGAATCAACTTTTTAGCACATTCAACAATTCAATCCATTATACCAAAGGAAATACAAGTATTGAAAGTGTGTTCATAGGAAACTGTCCAACATGAAAGCAAATAGAAATCATGTTTGTCTCCTGTGACCCTGGGGTAATAATTTGCCTTTAACTGATGTCCCATTATAAACGCCTTTTAACTCTGCACAACTCAATTTCATTTCAGAGGCACTGAATATGACCAATAAAAATTAAGCTATGATTTTTAACATCTATAAAGTGTAATCAAGTAGGAAAATTATGATTTTGAAGTGAAATGTGTACTTATTTCAATATTTATCATGCCGTTATCTTAGTTTAAAACAAGGAGATAGCAAGAAGTGCAGATGCTGGAAGTCCATACAGTGAGGAGCCAAAGGAACACAGCAGGTCACGCAGCATCAGAGGAGCAGGAAAGTCAACGTTTCGGGTTTACACCCTTCATCAGGACTGGGGAGGGGGAAGCGAGTTCAGAAATAAATAGAGGGAGGGGTGGGGCTGGGAGAAGGAAGGAGGTGTGGTGATCGGTGGATGCAGGTAGGTGGTTGTGGAGATTGGTCAATGGGAAGGGTGAGGTGGAGGGTTGAGAAGGAAGATGGACAGGTTGTGTTAGGTCAAGGATGTGGGGAAGTGAGGGAGGGTGGGCATGGAATGAGGCCGGGGTGGGGGGTTAGATTTTGAAGCTAGTGAATTCTATGTTGAGGCCATCGGGCTGTAAGCTCCTGAGATGGAATATAAGGTGTTGTTCCTCCAATTTTTGTGTTGCCTCATTGTGACATTGGAGGAAGCCCAGGATGAACATGTCACCAAAGGAGTGGGAAGGGGAGTTTTAACAGCTGGCAACCGGAAGGTGTTGTTGATTGGAGTGTAAAGAGCGTGGATGCTCCGTGTATCTGTCACTGAGTTTGCACTTGGTCTCTCCGACGTCGAGGAGACGTCTTCAGGAGCAACACATGCAGTAGACCAGGTTAGAAGACATACAGGCGAATCCCTGTTGGATATGGAAGGATTGTTTGGGGCTTTGGACGGAGGTAAGAGGGGAGCTGTAGGGGCAGGTGTAGCACCTCCTGCATTTGCAGGGAAAGGTGCTGGGTGTGGTGGGGAGTGTGGAGCAGACAAGGAAGTCACAGAGAGAGCGGTCCCTACAGAAAGCAGATAGGAGTGGGAAGGGGAATATCTCTTTGGTGGAGGGTCTGATTGCAGGTGGCAAAAAAATAGCAGAGGATGATATGCTGGATTTGGAGGTGGTGGGGTGCCAATATTCATGTCCACTTTTCTGCCCTTTCCCCATAACCATTGATTCCCCTACTGATCAGGAATCTATTGATTTCAGCCTTAAATATCCACAAGGACCATATCACCGCTGCTCTAAGTGTCAAGAAGTTCCATTGACTCACAACCCTCATAGGGAAGAAATTCCTCCTCATTTCAGTATTAAATTGGTACCCCCTTATTCTGAGACTATGCTGTCTGGTCCTGGACTCCCATGAGAGGAAACATCCTCTTAGCTTTTACCCTGTCAAGCCCCCTAAGAACCCTATGTGTTTCAATGAGATCACCTCTTATTTTTCTGAACTTCAGTGAGAAGAGTCCAACCTCTTTAGCAAAATAAAAACCGAAAGAACTGCGGATGCTGTAAATCAGGAACAATCTCTTCAGCCTTTGCTCGTAAGGCAATCCCTCCTTACCAGGGATCATTACAGTGAACCTTCTCTGAACCGCCTTCAATGAAATGATTCTTTCCTTAAACAAAGAGATCAAAATTGCTGTGGTCTCAACAGCATCTTATACAGTTCTATTAAGTATCCCCTACTCTTACACAATGATCGCATTTGAAATAAAGGCCAACATTCTATTTGCCTTCCTGATCATTAGCTAACTTTGTGTTTTGTGCTTGTATACTCTCAAGTCCCTTCATGTTGCGGCTTTCTGCAGTTTTTCTCCATTTAAATAATATTCTGTTTGTTTTGTTCTTCCTGCCAATATAAACAATTTTGCATTTTCTGACATTATACTCCATTTTCCAACATTTTGAGACTTTATTACTTAAACTATCAATATCCCTCTGCAAACTATTTGTATCCCTCTCACAGCCTGCCTTTCCACCTATTTTTGTGTTATCTGCAAATGTGGCTATAGTACTTCCTTCCTCTGGGTCATTAATCCTTCTAACAGTAAGTTAAAAAATACTTGGGTGTATGATATAGCACAGTTTCTGCCTTGCGTGAAAAGTAAGCCAAATAATAAGTGAAAGTGATAACTGTCCCAATTACTGTCATTATGCACATGTATTTTTCTATCCCACTTGTCCTACTTCCCAGCTCAATTTTATATCTCACAATGGAGATGACTTGTGTGATAAAAGCACACATGAAAATTATTGCTGTGATTAAGAGCAGTGCAAGTGTTAATAATTGAAGATTGTCTATGTTTGCCTTCATTATATGACATCCTGCAAAAACTGAGTATTTTTCATCATTAAATTCTTTCGATAGATCAGTTAGTTACTGTCATCTTATAAAGCAAGTTGCTACTTTTGGAGAATTAGGAGCTGAGGAGGCTGAAGAACAAATATTGCATCACTTAATTTTCAAGCCAGTCTACAAGTTAATTAGTACCAACTGACCCTCTCAGATTAAGGTGTCATGCAGCATTTAGGTTCAGCAGGCCTGCAAGCAATGTGGAACCAGAGTCAACACTCAACATTACTTATTTCTGTAAAACTTACCAGAACATCTGTTCTGTAGTTCTATTGATGATTTCAATGGTATCAGTGACATAAGCAGTGGATTGCAGTTACATTGGTGAAGACAGCATGTGTTGATATATAAAGCAGGTTACAGTTGGACTGGTGAAAAGAGCAGAGAGACATTTCTTCCTGCTTAAATTGTCAACCGAGAGGGTGAAAACACTTCGATTGCTTGGCTGCTTCATCCAACATACTTTTTATAATGATTAATTATAACATGTGAAGCTTTTAAAGGAGATTGAATCTAATGAAATTATAGGCAATTTAATTGTCTGAATTGAAAGCTGGATGGTCAGTAGAAGCAAAATTTTCAAAAATATGAATGAGAGACAAAGTGCAGTGGGATGTGTCGGAGTTTATTGTTGGTTTCTCGGCTGTTCACACTATTTATAAATGATGTATGGAAGTGCACTTTAAGCAACATTCAAACATATGCAGGTGACAAAGACTAGATAACCAATAAAACAAAGCATTAAGCATGTTTAAAGCCAAGGGCAAATTAAATCAATGGATATAGGGAAGACTGATGAATTTAATGTGAGTAAAATTGTAAGATTACCTCCACAGGATAGCAAACATGGAGCTAAATCTCTGGTCATTCATAGTCAAAGAGTAGAAAAGTTGCCTAACAACAGAACAGCAACTTTAAAAAAAAATGAATCTGTAAAAGGAAAGGATCTAGTTGCAGTTCTTAAGTAATTCAAATTGCTCAGTATATATGGTTGACAGGCAAGGCTGATCAATTTTTCAGATATGTTTCAATTGATTAATTGAATTAAATCATTTTCACGTAAATAACTTATCAAAATACAGTGTTTAGAATATTGAGTTTGAAAAGGGCATTGTCACAAACAGCAAAATTCCAAATAGATTCAAGGATAGTTCCAGGATTTAGAGATGAAAATTACAAGGAAATTTAGAAGTAAACCAGTTATAATGGAAGCATAGATAATTAAATTTGTACATAGTTCACATTTTTTACATGTTGAAGAATGTGCATATTTTCTATGTACTTTAATTGCCTTGTAAAGTGACCACAGAACTTACAAAACTTACAAAATGTACATCAAATGTGCATCAAAAATGTACATGTAAATCAAGCCTGAATCACACAATGGATCCCACCTATGCATTGAGGTATCCATCTTGTTGGATGTGAACTCTAAATAATTGAGTTCCTGGGCCAGGATATCAATGAACTTTACCCAATACTTTACCCGTTGTACTTCCCTGGCACCTAGGAGTGCAGTTGACGATCATGGCTGGGAACCTTGAAATTTAGAAGGCCATTTTGTTTAAGTTTTTTTGAAGCAATCATTTTATAATGACAGAAAAAGGGGGAAACTGGCTTCTTTACCCCACACACACCTACCCGAATTTACAGCGTAGTTGTGTATCATATAGCGTCTTCCATATGTTCCCAATGCTGGGGTTGCAGTTAATAGTGCACTAGTTATGGAACCTCTCTCCAACTCTGCAAGGTTTGTTAGGGTCAATGGAAGACATTCTCGTCGGTGATTAGCGCCATTGCAGAGTCACTGGCCCAAGGAATTTACAGCTTTGTTGTCCTTTTTTTTATCTTACTACACTATGGGCCTTGAGACCATTGACACATTACTAAGCTTTCTCAACTTGAAATGAAGATCTAGATTGCATTCCAAATGCATTCCAAACACTAACGACTTTTATGTTGAAGAATTTGAAGAATTGTTTTCTACTTAACACTGCCCTGTAAAAGTAAATTAATTTTGTCCATGATTGAATAAACAATATAACAGTCAGTAATAGATTCTATTGATGGGGACAGTAGCAGATGACATTGCTAATAAACACTGACATTATTGACATTGAGAGTAATTTTAGCAATGTCAGTAAATCACAATACAAGCTCAATGTAGTATAAATTCACACTTCTGTGACATAAATTTGAAACTGGCCCTTAGAAATTTATTGAATGTTACACTGAGTTCAGCAAAGTACTTTTTATTATTCTCAGGATGTGAGAAGCTTTAGAATGTCCACTATTTATTGCCTGCTGTAAATTGACGGGTGAAGATGTTCGTGGGCCTTGTTCTTGAACTGCTTCAGTCTTTCACATGGAAACTGTTGTGCAGAACCCAGCTGTTTGGACCAACTAGTCTTACTAGTGTTTATACTGCACACAAGCTTCCTCAAATCCCTCTTTGTCTAATACTTTTAGCATAACTGAACACTGATGGTGCTCCTTGCCTTAGGTAAAGAATCTCAGGATTTGGATAGGGTAGGGGGGTGACATAATAGCATGGTGTGGGAAGGAGGTAGGCAAAACTTTGCTGACTTCTGGGTGTTGGAGGGTAGAGAAGATTGTGAGTGATAATTCTGCCAAGGTCAAATTGCTTAACCAATGTATCGCTAGGGTTGTAACCTCCCCATCGCCACCTGTTCATGCTCTTTATTTTCTCAGTTGAAGTCTGGAAACTGTAATGAAGTGAGGGTCTTGAGATGCTCCTCAACATGGGGGATAGAGCTGGGGTGAAAGTCGAGTGGATTATGTTGATGTTTAGAGTGGGAGAGGTTCAATGTGAACCTTATCCTTCTCAAGGTTATTCATTCATTGCATTCAGTTGATGATTGTCGTATAATACTATCTTTGTAGTGTCATCTATTATTACAATCGTAATGCCACTTTTAATATCAAATTGATTGATTGACTTGCTACAATAGCATCATTAGCTCTGAATAAAATTTCCAAAACATGACAATGTTGTATAATTTACAGATATTTCCCATTGATGTACTTTCAAAACTGTGTGTAAGATGATAGACTAAATCTTTGCTGACTCAAGCAATATTTTATTTTGGATCAATCATCATTAGAATAAAATTGCTGGATTCCCAAACTCTAAGCTGCTTTTCTAGCCACAGTATTTATGTGGTTGGTCCAGTTCAGTTTCTAATCAATGGTAACCCCCCAGGAAGTGGATGAAGGGGGAATTCAGTGATGGTAACTCCATGGAATGTCAAGGGGCATTAGTTGGAGATGATTTCAAACCCAGATGTTGTCCATGTCTTTCTGATCATGGTGACAGCCTGCTAAAGTATCTGAGGTGTTCTAAATGGTGCTGAATATTTTGCATTCATTGGCGAAGAACTCCACATAAGAGCTTGTGATGGAGGGAGGGTCAAAGGTTAAGCAGTTTAAGATGGTTGGGCCTAGGACACACTACCCTGAGGAACTCCTGAAGAGATGCCCTAGAACTGACATGACGAAACTCCAGCAATCACAAGCATCTTCCTTCATGACACATATGACTCTGGTCAGCAGAGAGTTTTCTCCCTGATTCTCATTTCCTGTAGATTTTCTAGGACCCCCTAAAGGTACACTCTAAAATTCTGCCTTGGTATGAAGGGGACTCACCCTTGCACACACTCATGAGTTCAACTCATTTGTCCATGTTTGGATTAAGGCTGTAATGAGGTCTGGAGCTGAGTGGGTCTGGTGGAACGGGAAATATCATCAGTAAGCAGGTTATTGTTGGGTAAATGGTGTTTGATAGCAATACTGGTGATCCCTTCCAATGATTTACAGATGATCGAGAGTATATTGATAAAGCAGTAGTGTGTCAGGCTAGATCTGCCTACTTTCTCTAATAATGCCATAACTGGGCAATTTTACACATTGCTGGTTCCATGATGGATGAGCTTGCATAGACATGTGGCTACTTCTGAAGCATGAGTCTTCGGTTCTCTTACTGGAATGTTGTCTAAACCCATACCTTTTGCTCTATGCCTTCAATATTTTTTGATACCACATGGAGCAAACTGAATTGGCTGTAACCAGGTAGTTGTGGATTCTGGGGACCACAGGATGAGGTACATATGGCTGCAGATAGATGCAAATGCTTCAACTTTCTCTTTTACAATGAAGTGCTGAATCTCCCATGTTTGAAAATGGGGTTATTTATGGGGTGTCCTCTCCCACTCAGTTGTTTCATTATCCATAACCATTCACAACTAGGTGTTGCAGGACTGTAGAGTTTAGATCTGATGCATTGGTCATGGGTTCACTTAGAACTGGCTATTGCATGCTGCTTATGCTGCTTTGCATGTAAGTTGTCTTGAGTTGTAGCTTCACCAAGTTAACACCTCATTTTTATTTATGTCTGCTGCAGTTCCACGTTGAACCAAGGTTATTCCCCTGGCTTGGTGATAATTGTAGAGCAGGGTTATATGTCAGGCTAGGAGATTATAGATTATTATTGAATTTATTCTGCTGCTGATAGCCTACAGTGCCTTGTGGATATCCAGTTTTGAGTTACAAGATCTGAACAAAATCTCTCCTGTTGAACATTGTTAGTTTCACACAAAACACATTGGAGGGAATCCTCAGTGTGGAGGTGGGACTTCATCTCCACTTGGACTGTGTGGTGATCACTCCTCCTGATACTGTCATGGACAGATGCATCCGGTACGTGTAGATCAGTGAGGATGAGATCAAGTCAGTTTTCCCTCTTGTTAGTTCCCTCTCCACTCCTGTAGACTAAGTCTAGGAGCTATGTCCTTCCAGATATAACAAACTCAATCAGTAGTCATACTACCAAGCCACTCTTGGTGATAGGCATTGAATTTTCCACCCAAAGTACATTCTTTTTCATTACCACCTTCAAAGTATCCTCCAGTTGTGTTCAACATGGAGGAGAACTGATTCATCAGCTGTGGTTGGGACTGGGGGCTTATCAGTCAATGATGATCAGCAGGAAGTTTCTTTCCCCATGTTTGGCCTGATGTTATGATGCTTCAGAGGGTCTGAAATCTATGCTGAGGACTCTAAGGCCCTCCTGAATGTATACAGCCTCTGGCAGGTCTGTCAGGCTAGTGGGACAGCACATATCCTGGGATGTTGTTGCCTGGAATACTATCCAAAAGGTATGATTCCATGAGCTGGTGTTTGACTGGTGTGTGAAGCAGCGCTGTCAATTTTAGCATAAGCCTCCAGATGTTAGTAGGGAGGACTTTCTAGAATCGACAAGGCTGTGTGTGCAATTGCCATTTGCACTGCTTTTGTCAATGCTGGATTGCTATATGCTCATGTGATCCATCTAATTTCATTCTTTCTATCAGACTCTATCATTTAAGAGGGTGATTATGCGTCTACCACATTGGAGTTGATCTGAAATCACATATAGGGCAGACCAGGAGAAAATGGCAGATTTTCATCCTTGAAGGGCATTATTGAACCAAATGGGTTTTTACAGCTTGGTCATTTGACTAGCGTTGTTAATTCCAGATTTATTAAATGATTTCAAATTTCACCATCTTCTGTAGTAGTATTCAAACCAATATCACCAGAGCACTCATCTGAATCTCTGGATTGCGAGTTCAGCGACACCACAATACCACAGGCTCATCTTCAATATTCTAGTCTTCCGTTAGACAGTTCAAAGTGATGAGTGAGGACAGCAATGGCACATACTGAATCTTCCCAAATCAACCTGTCATGTCAACAGTGAGACCAATGGGAAAATATGCTTCCTCTCCTCTTCAGTTGAGGGATTCTGTCAGGCCAAACAAACTGACATTATATAAAAACCGAAAGAACTGTGGATGCTGTAAATCAGGAACTAAAATAGAAGTTGCTGGAAAAGCTCAGCAGGTCTGGCAGCATCTGTGAATAAAAGATCAGAGTTAATGGAAGGGTCCGGTGACCCTTCCTCAGAACCCTGAGGAAGGATCACCAGACCCAAAATGTTAATTCTGATTTTTTCTTCACAGATGCTGCCAGACCTGCTTAGCTTTTCCAGCAACTTCTGTTTTTGCAATTGACATTATATACTGTTCAAGCCGATATCAAGCTGCATGTTTTCATCCATCAAAATAATCTTACATAAAAATAAAACATTAAATGTGCAGTATGTAATATATCATCTGCCATAACTAACTTTGCCCGTTCTATTGCGCTGTGTCAGCTATTCCCATCAAATTAGCAAATCCTAATCAGAAGAACATGAAACAGAGAAGATATGAGCAATGATGTAATATAAATACATTTATTGCACTTTTTATAGGATTGGAATTTGTGCTTGCTTACAATTTTCCTGCATGCAAACTAATTACTCTTTAGCCTATGAGCCCCTTGTGCATATGAGTTTATATGAGCATATGGATGCATTACAAATCTTGATAGTATTAATATTTTTCTTAAATTAACATTCAATTAGCTGTTGAATAAGGGTAGAAGGGCCTGAAAGAAGTTAATGCTGAATTGGCCTTCAGCATCACCCACTATAACTATGCCATATGGACTTGGTAGGAGGACAGCTTAAGCTCTCAAAGGAAGAAAATATACTACGTGGGTTTTCTTCTGCAGTATTCCTTGTAGATTTTGTAACAATGGTTGTCACTTCAGTGTGACTGCCACCTAGTTGCTATCATAACATAAACAACATTTCATTTAAGACACAAATCTCGTTTCACTCGACTACTAAATGACTTTCCTCTCCCACACTAGACCAGTCGGGCCATGTTGGTCACTCCCCTGGAAGAGGATAGTGGCAGTAGTTCAGAGAGCTCCTACAATGCGTTCAAACAGCACGTTGGAAAATGATGATTTTCCTGCCTCATACCAAATGCTGCCAGCTGAAGATTCTCCAGACACAGTGGTAAGAAAATAAACACAAAGAAATGTGGATGCTGGAAATCTGAAACAAAACCAGAGAGTGCTGGGCAGGTGTTTCACCTTCTGCAGTTGCGGGGGGATGAGCTATGGAGATGTGGGGTGGTGTTGGGAGTGGAGGACGAGTGGACCAGAATGCCCTAAGTCCTGCATTATATAAATTGTTCCCTAAACAGACAATCCATTTTCAGCTTCTTGTTAGCGCCCTACCTGTCTCACTCTCGGCTAATCACAAGCTGTCTCATTGATTGCTTATCCTGTTTATTTTTTTCTCTCCCTCTCTGGGCTCCATCTCCATGTACATTATTCATTTGGCCCATCCCTCTGCCCTGCCATCAGCATAAATACCACACTTTCCCAGCTATCGCCAGTTCTGACCAAGGCTTACTGGGAGACAGCAAAGACTACAGATGCTGGAGTCAGAGTCAATACAGTGTGGAGCAGGACGAGCACAGCAGGTCAGGTAGCATCAGAGGAGCAGGAAATTCGATGTTTCGGGTTTACACCCTTCATGAGCCTTACTGGACTCAAATATTAACTCTGTTTTTCTCTCAAAGGATGCTGTGGAGCTGCTGTATTTCTCTAGCACATGCTATTTTTGGACAGTTTGAAGAAGGTTTCTCATGCAGACACTCTGTTGAGAAGGACATTCAACAGTGCAACAGAAGAAATATCATGGCAAGATTCCACAAGGTCATATTTACAATAAATGGAAAAGCATTTCAGACCTGGAAAGAGAGACACAATAGCAGGAGAGTGTTCTGAGCTCCCTAAAGCTGAGTATTAGTCAGTCTAAGGCTTTAACGATTGCAGAGTAATCTAGGAGTAGTTCCAGGTCAGAGTTCTCCCAGACAGTGAATGGGCATCGAAGGGTCCTTGAGTAAATTTCAAATCCCTGGTGGGAAAGGGAATACTTTAAATATTGCTGAAGGTTTACAGGCTGAAAAAGTGACATGTGAGAAAATATTTACAGCGACAGCAAATATCACTGCCAGAATGAGTAGGCACTACAAAGCACAGCTACAGAAAGGGAAATAAAGGGCCACTAGAACAAATTGAAATGTGGTCACAGATCTAGAAATCTCATGAAGCCAGAACTAAATAAATTAGGGTGGAAGAGTGGCTCAGTGGTTAGCACTGCTGCCTCACAGCACCAAGAACCTGGATTTGATTCCGGTCTTGGATGACTGTCTGTGTGAAGTTTGAACACTCTCCTTGTGTCTGCATGGGTTTCCTCCGGGTGCTCCGGTTTCCTCCCACAGTCCAAAGATGTGCAGGTTAGCTGGATTGGCCATGCTAGATGCGAGTTACAGGAAAAGGATGGGGGCTTGGTCTGGGTGGGAGGCTTTTCAGAGCGTCAGTATGGACTTGATGAGCCAAACAGCCTCTTTCTGCACTGTCGGGATTCTAAGGTAACAAAAGATCATTTGAAAAGCCTAATTAGTCAAGGTGAAAAGGTAGGAGATCCATTTCTTAAGCCGCAATAAAGGCAGAAACCATTTATGTAAACTGAAGAGTCTAGGAATCATCCGGAAAATTAGTTAAAGGAACAGAATTCATCTTAGAAAGCCACAAATAGCAGAAGAAATTTACTGAAATCTTGATTGGGATAGAAATTGGCTGTTAAAGCTGCAGACAAGGCAATTTGTTCAGTACAGCTGTTCAGGAAATGTGAATCATTTACGAAGACCATGATTAGCAAGTCATATCAAATGAAGCTGTAGAAAAGATGTGAATCCTCCAATTTACTCACAGAAGGAGGGAATCCTCCATTTTAATTGCACAGGCATGTGAAGTCCCTCCAGTACAGCATTATACTGCAGCAGCAGCAATGCATACTGTAAAATTAAAAGCCTTTGAAGCAAAGATGATAAATACATTCCGAAGACATTGCACAGAAATAATATTTCCAGAAATGTTTAATTTCAGAGATCGACCAAAGAGAGCAGAGCTGGCCTTCTTGGGGAAAACAATTTTAGATACCGAATAACTTACAAATTAGATACAGAATGAGAAGCTGCAAAAGTTAATACACTTCTACACACAGTTGGTAGATCCCTCATGTTGTAATAATGTTTCAAGGCATAAAAGGAACAACAGATATTTTTGAAGAAGCACTGAAAGCCTTTAACAATTTCTTTGACATCAGAACAAATACGTTTCTTGAAAGAGCATGATTCAACAGGAGAGGTCAGCATCCAGGATATAATAATTTCACAACTGGTTGCTACATATCAGTGGAACAATGTGACTGGAAATATCGAGTCAGCATTTAAATCAGACAGAACTTTTGGATTTGCTGATGAGCCTTTGTCAAAAGAAGTTTTGACTCTGGAGAAAACCTTTCAAATGATCAGTGAAACAGAAGTTTGGAAACAACACAGATCAATCCTAAGAGAAGATTAAACAATCAACAAGAGATCAGCAGAACTGATTCAGTTCTTAAGGTCCAAAAGCACAAAGGACTTATCTATAAAAGCAGTCCAATGAGAATGAGAGCAAAGAAACATTACTGGTACAAGCAGGACCCAGCTATTCAAAAAGAATGCTTTACCTGTAAAACAATAGATTTTTTCGGAAAATATTCTGAAGTCAGACACGGTCACAGAACAACAAGAATTTAAATAGGTACTGACTCAAACTTATGAGATAGAACAGTTTGCAACAGAAGAAAAATTGAACGTATTCCTCGGAGAAATATGATTTGAAAATATTTATATGAATTTTAAGGTCATTACTGGAATTATCATATTATCAGACAGCTTACCATGTTTGAAGAAACACTGTCTATAAGTGACAGCTATGCAACTACATGGTCGAGGAGGAACTGCACTTCACTTAAAGGTAAACAACAAGAAACTTGCTATCACAAATGCCCGACAGCACAGAATTTATCCATACTTCACAATCAGGAATTCTCACTCCTGGGTAAGAATACCAAGCATAATGTCAAGCTTCCTCAAAGGAAGAATGATTCAAGTTAGTTAAAGGTGAGGAACAACTATTTTATGCAGGGACACTTATCGCACAAATGAAAAAGGTCAAAGGTTTCATAGGGCTCCCCAGACTCATGGCAGAACACAAATAAAAGGGAGAATCCATTGGTTTAGCTATGTTAACAAAATAATTTTTTTATTATTTATTCATTTTTGTGGGATGTGAGCATCACTGGCTGGCCAGCATTTATTGCCAATCCCTACTTGCTGTTGAGTCGGTAGTGGTAAGCTGTCTTCTTTAAGTGCTGCAACCTGCTGTGGGTTGACTCATAATGCTATTAGGAAGGGAATTCCAGGATTTTGACCCAGCAACAATGAAGGAACAGCAATATATTTCTCAGTCAGGTTGGTGAGTGGCTTGGAAGGGAACTTGAAGGTGGTGATGTTCCCATATATCTGCTACCCTTGTCCTTCTAGGTGGAAGTGGTCAAGGGTTTGGAAGGTGCTGTCTGAGGATCATTGGTGAATTTCTGCAGTGCATCTTGTAGATAGTACACACTGCTGCTACTGAGCATAGGTGGTGGAGTGAGTGAATGCTTGTGGATGTAGTGCCAATCAAGTGGGCTGCTTTATCCTGGATGGTGTCAAGCTTCTTGAGTGTTGTTGGGGCTGCACTCATCCAGGGGTTTATTCCGTCACACTGCTGACTTGTGCCTTGTAAATGGTGGACAGGCTTTGGGGAGTCAGGAGGTGAGTTACTCGCCACAGTATTTCTTGCCTCTGACCTGCTCTTGTAGCAATTGCATTTATGTGGTGAGCCCAGTTGAGTTTCTGATCAATGATAACCGCCAGGTTGTTGATAGTGGGGTATTCAGTGACGGTGACACCATTGAATGTCAAGGGACAGTGGTTAGATTGTCTCTTATTGGTGATGGTCATAGCCTGGCATTTGTGGGGTGCAAATGTTAATTATCACTTGTCAGCCCAAGCCTGGATATTGTCCAAATCTTGTTGCATTTGGACACGGACTGCTTCAATATCTGAGGCGTCACGAATGGTGCTGAACATGATGCAATCATCGGTGAACATTCCCACCCTGACCTTATGATGTAGGGAAGTTCATTGATGAAGCAGCTGCAGATGGTTGAACCGAGGACACTACCCTGAGGAACTCCTGCAGAGATGTCCTAGAACTGAGATGATTGACCTCCAACCACCATGACTATCTTCTATGTGTCAGGTATGACCCCAAAAACCAGAGATTTTGCCCCCTGATACCCATTGATTCCAGTTTTGTTAGGGCTCCTTGATGTCACTCTCGGTCGAATGCAGCCTTGATGTCAAGGGCTGTCACTCTCACCTTACCTCTGTAATTCAGCTCTTTTGTCCATGTTTAAACCAAGGCTGTAATGAGGTCAGGTGCTGAGTGGCCCTGGCAGAACCCAAACTGGACTCCACTGAGTAGGTTATTGCTGAGGTGCTGCTTGATAGCGCAGTCAATAATAAATTCCATCATTTACTGATGATTGACAGTGGACTGGTGGAGTGGTAAATGGCCAGGTTGGTTTGGTCCTTTCTTTTTATGTACACGACATACGTGGGCAATTTTCCACATTGTCAGATAGATGTGTTTCAAACTGTCAGAAAGATGGAAACCTGTAAGGGTATGGATTGGCAGAAATTGTTTTTTTACTGCTAGTTGAGGCTATAAGAATCAACAAGCATTTTACAAGAACGAAAGTAATTAGATAGCAAATCAGCAGCATATTCCATTTAATGTCATTAACAAATCTTTAACTGAAGTAATTCAGAGTGCAACACAACTTGGTGAAAAAAATAATATTGGCATATTTAAGTTTGATGTCAGCTGCTGAGCTGCTTCAGACTGCACAAGTTCCAACACAGAATTTCATTTCATTAACTTCCCAGAAAGAACCCTCAGTAGTAGTGACAGAGAACATGGCCAGCAAGAAGCAATCCTCAAATAGTGGAACTGAGAAAGTGAACCTTGTGCTTTCACTAATAATACAATCACTGAATATAAAGCTGAATATAAATGTACAAGCTAATCAACAAGTTAAAGGAGAGACTATACACTTCAACAAGATTTACCAGCCGGTTGAGAATAAAAAAAATTGACACAGACTGAAGATGTAGTGCATACAACTCCATGGAAGCCACCACTGAAAAAGGTGGTCAAGTACTTAGAGATACAGAAAACAATTAAAGAAAAATTGTCTCATTCAGAGATCCAGGATATTACAATGAAAAATGTTGTCTGGTTCAGTGATCTACAAGACTACAAAAATAAATTGCTTATTTCAACAGAACATATATCATTCATGAAGGAAAACTATAGTCATTCCAGATGTGCTGCTCCAAAAAACTGCTGTGGAAGCATTCTATGAACTCCTGATTCAGGCTATTACCATCAATTTGAGTTTTACGGCTTATATGTAGATTACAGTCACACATTATTATGGACATCCCTTTAACACAAACACAAATTATTTCTTCCTGTATATTTTGCTCTTGTATATTTTGTGGTTACTGTTAGGGTACTTGTAGCCCACTCATGCTCTGACTTATTTTCCCTAATAATCCTCATCTCCACCCAACCAATTCTGCATACTGATCTTCTGATCCAAGCTCATCTCTAAACTATTGCACAAGTATCATCCTTGATTAATAATTCTACACTTCCACCTTTACCTAGCTTCCATTTTTCCTGAATGTCATATACCCCTCAATATTCAGGACCCAATCCTTGTTATGTTGAAACCAAGTCTTTATAATAGCAATCAGATTACATTTATTTTCTTCAATGTTCATTATCAATTTATTTATTTCATTGTGAATGCTACACATGTTCAGATTCAGAGCCTTTAGTTTTGGCCTTGTGCTGTTTTTGCCACATTAAGTCTTAATTGTTGGTGTGTTCTTTGTTTTATTTTCTCTCTGCCCCCTTTCTGCTATTCTCTGAATCTCATTTCCCATATCACCATTTTCCTCTCTTACCTTTTCCATATTCTTTCATGTGCCATATTTGATTCCTGGCTACCACCACTTAATTTAAAACCTTCATACTTCTCTGGTCATACAGTTCTCAAGATCATTGGCCTCAGGAGGCTTCAGGTACAATCTCTACTTTCTGCAGTATTGGTGCCAGTGGCCCACAAACATGAACCCACTTCTCCCAAACCAGTCTTTGAGCCACATATTCACATCCAAATTTTACGTAACTTAGGCCAATTTGCATGTTGCTCAGGTAATAAATCAGAGACTTTAACCTTTTAAGTTCTGCTTTTGTAATTTACTGCCTGGCTCCTCAGACTCTCTATGCAGGATCTTTTTCCTACTTCTGCCTATGTCACTGGCACTTACTTCGACCACACTCACCGGAGCCTTTCCCTCCCCCTGCACGATCCTTTCCAGCAGTGAGCAAATATCCTGAACTCTGGTGCTGGGCAGGGAACACTGCTGTCTGGACTCTTGCTCTTTGCTGCAGAGAACTATGTCAATCCTCCTCACTATACTATCAAGTAGTTTTACATTCCTTGTTGCTCCCCCACTGAATGTCTTCCATTTCCAGTGGTACCATGACCTGTTTGTGCACTCATCCTGCAACCACCCTCTGATTCATACAGGCTAAGAGAAGGTCAAACTTATTGGAAAATTGCAAAGGTTAACATTCCTTCCATCCTGCTGTCTGCTTACCTGCTTCACTTGTACTCACACACCTCTGTACCTGACCATTAAACAACTTAGAAGACCCAATCCTAAGTGTTGTGACTGCTTTACGGGTACAAAAATCCAAGTAACTTTCCCCTTCTCTGATAAATCACAGAATTTATAATTCAGCCTTCAGCTCATGAACTCAGTTTAATCAATTTGAACTTGAACTTTTGATCCATTGCAAACAGAGTGTTTGCACTAGATCACAGTAGTATCCAAGAACTTCCACATGCTGCAGCCTTGAAATATCACCTGAGCAGTCGTTCTTAGTTAGCTTTTAGTATTTAATTAGGTTATTCACTTACTTCTGTTGCCTTATACATATTCTATTAACTTTACCATCAATTTGTGTACAATGTTAAAAATCTCTACTCTCTGCAGTACTGTTCTTATACATTTGTTGTTGGCTTCTCCTACTTCTTCTCATTGTTACTTCAAATTAGTGTTATGATCCTAGCTGCTGTTACCACTGGGCAAGTCAGAACACAGAATGAAATCTGCAATATTTTTATCATTTTCATTTTTTTATTGAACATGGTAGTTGTTCACTGAAAAATGGGCTGCAAATTTCCTTTAGTATAAAACAGAAAAAAAAATTATCGCATAAAAGGGGTAACAAAAACAAATCAGGCTCTTTAGATATAGAACACAATTTGAAAAATCTTAAAACACACAGCAAAACAAAATACCATCTATTTCTCAACATCATTACATTACAATGTTTCAAATCCAGAAAAATCATCCTCCTATATCAAATCTTTATTTTGACTTAACTTCTTCTCCCAGTTCTTTGAAATGGTCTGTGAAATCTTCTTACACAAATACTCTCAAAACTGAAAAATTAGAGTTTCTCAGTCTCTTAATTGTCTGCTGATATCTCACCAAATGCTTATGCAGCCTCTCTGCTCCTATGATGCTGCTTGGCCTGCTGTGTTCATCCAGCCCTGCACCTTGTTGTCTCGCTTATACCCTAAGTTTTTTTTTGCCATCTCCCCACAAGCTAAACTTTTACTGCAAGGTAACTGAGTTTCCCCGAACTGTTCTATGCTCCTTTTTAGGAGATAAACTATACTGATTCATAGAATCATATCATATAGAAGGAGGCCCTCAGCCCACTGAGCCTGCACTGACAAAAAACTATTCTAGCTTTATACTAGTTCTACTTTTAGTACTTGGTCCATGGTCTTGATGTTATGACATTTCAAGTGCTCGTCCAAGGTTTTAAAGGTTGTGAGGTTTCCTGCCTCAACTATCATTCCATGCAGTCAATTCCAGATACCCACCACCCTCTGGCTGAAAAAAAAATCCTCAAACTCCCTCTAAATCACCTGCCTTTCACCTTTGAATTATGCCCCTTGTTCTTGACCTTTCAACTAAGGGGAACAACTGCTTTCTATCCACCCTATGCCCCTCATAATCTTACACACATCAGTCAGATCTCCTCTCAGCTTTCTCTGCTCTTAAGAAAACAACTCAAGCTTATCCAGAGATAGTTGGAACTGCAGATGCTGGAGAATCTGAGATAACAAGATGTAGAGCTGGATGAACACAGCAGGCCAAGCAGCATCATAGGAGCAGGAATGCTGACGTTTCTGGATGAAGGGTCTAGGCCCAAAACGTCAGCCTTCCTGCTCCTATG
>NC_063333.1:56489809-56526890 GCF_021869965.1 Rhincodon typus | reverse complement strand
GAAACGTCAGCCTTCCTGCTCCTATGATGCTGCTTGGCCTGCTGTGTTCATCCAGCTCTACACCTTGTTATCTCAAGCTTATCCAGCCTCTCTTCAAAGCTAAAATGCTCCATCCCAGACAATATCCTGATGAATCTCCCCTGCAATCCCTTCTTGTGCAATCACATCCTTTCTATGGTATGATGACTAGAACTGCCCACAGTACTCCAGCTGTGGCCTAACCAAAATTTTGTACAAGTCCACCTCCCTGCTTTTATAATTTATGCCATGACTGATAAAGACAAGTGTCCCACGTGACTTTTTAACTACTTTATTAAAAGATCCTGCTGCCTTCAAGGATCTGAACAAGCACCCCAAGATCACACTGTTCCGCTGAGCTTCTTAGTGCTACTGATCCTTGCCAGGTCTCCTCCAAAACTAACTAAAAGAGTTTCAATCTCTTGGTTTTCTAAGCCAAAACTCAAATTTGCTTCATCTAAACCAAAATAGAACTAATGCCTCTGATTGTTTACTCTCTGTTGTAAACCCAACAGTCACGACAAATAATATTCCATTAACAATCCAGGAGCTCAGTGACACACACTGGGTTAGGTCATAGTTCTGTAAGCACGCCTTGACCTTGTTTTTGTTAAACCCTTCACAATCGGGATCAACATCCATGTGCCACTTGTTCAAAATGCAAACTCCAAACATGATATGTACATCTTTCATCCAGAAAGAATATAATGTGTCCTTAAGAGACTTTTCATTTCTCATGTTAACCTTTCTATATGTTATATTACCAGTAATAATACATTGACATTAAACATACAATGAGTTTCATGTTAATCATACGTTATAGAAATCCATTTGAATCAAAGCACATCGCTTTATAGGTTTTCTTTATGAATTGCCTGGCTGTAACATTGTCTTTTTCAGGCACTTGATTGATTTTTAAGTTGTACATGTGGAGGATTAAACTCCACCAACATAACAAGTAACTTCTTGTCCTGAAATTTTGAAAAAAAAACAAAGGATTTTCAAGTTTCTTCCACATTGTTGGTGATATAAATCTCAAACTGTCGTAGAGCCAACGCAAGACTTAAGGTCTCTTTCTCCTCATTAAATATTTCAGTAGATACGTATTCTGAAGTTGCTGCCATCAACTGCCAGCTTGAATGCTTAGTCACAATTTGCTGCTAAAACCAATGCAATTATCAGTAAAGCTGTTATGTCGTCAAAACCACTCTGTCATTCCTTAACTATTCAAACATTCTGCCTTTTTTAAGGGCCAAGGTTTGAAACAAGCTTCCAATAAACTCCAGTGATGTCAATATATCAAAACTCTGCATTTGTCCCCGACATTGGAAGATCCAAAATAACTTTTCTTTCCACTTCACTAGCTGTTATTGGCCTTGTCATATAATCATAGAGATTAGCAGCAAGCAGAAAAAAACGATCACCTAACTATTTTAAACATCATAAAAACCGAAAGAACTGTAGATGCTGTAAATCAGAAACACAAATAGAGATTGCTGGAAAAGCTCAGCAGGTCTGGCTGCATCTGTGAAGGGAAATCAGAGAGATCAGAGAACTCTGAGGAAGGGTCACCGGACCCAAGATGTTAGCTCTGATTTCTCTTCACAGATGCTGCCAGACCTGCTGAGCTTTTCCAGCAATCTCTATTTGTGTTTCTATTTTAATCATCAATTCTTATCCAACAGGGAGCCCAAATAAGATGCCTTTACTTCAGAAAATTCACTCTTAACTAGATTGAAAGCCAAACTGGCTCCTTGCAGCGATCAATTTCGCCAAATAGTGTGAATGTTCTTCCCAGATTGGGCTGAATACAGCAAAGTCACCAATGTAAACCATACAGTTGCATAGTCCCTTGATGACTTTATTGGGTAATCACTGGGGCACTGCTGGAGCATTTTTCAGTGCAATTGGCATGGCTTGCATTGATAAAGTCCATTCAGTGTTACAAAGGATGATATTTCACTGCCTCAATCAAGATTCTTTTAGCAATTTGGTTTTGGAGACAAAAGCTGTATGCCTAATCCTTCCATTGTGGTCCTCCAATTTGGAAGAGGATATAAGTCTGCTTTTGTTACTCCATTGACTTTGCAATAATCAATACAGAATCTTTGCTACTATGACTCAGTTCAACAATGTCACTGACAATCCTAAACTTAATCTCTCCCCTCACTTGAGCTAATTTATCTGGATTGAACACATAAGGAGGGTGTTTTACAAGTAATGCAACCCTATATTAATGTCATAGCCTATTCATAAAAATTGATTAATTTATTTTATGCAATTGTTTTTGTAAGTCACTTTGACAGTTTTTTTGGAAGATACAATTTGATGTTTTTTAATGTTTTTAGCACTTATGTCTTATTCAATTTGATGTCTGGAGGAGCAACTTCTGAAATTTTAATTTCTAATTCATTCTCCAATTGTTTGTTATATTTTGTTGCACTCACTTTTTCTTTCATTGACATAAGTGTATTTTTCCCTGACTATCCTTCCAGTCAATATATTGTTTTAACATATTAACATGATACACTCACTGATTTTTCCTCCTTCATGGAGAACTGACAACATAATTCATATTATTGAGTTGGTTTTGATTTGATAAGGTCCTGTGAAGTTTACTTTTAATAGATCTCCAGAGACAGCTAACAATACTGACACCTTGTCTCTAGCACAAAATTTCAAACATTAGTCTTTAAAATTTGTTTTCGTTTTCATTGTTTGTTGCAAGCTCGTTAGATTTTCCTTGTGGGAGTTGAACGAGGCCTTTAAGTGGTCACTTATTGGCCACCAGTTGTGCTCAATTGGCCTAAAAGGCTGAAGGGCTATTGCTGTCTTCCCATCATTGATGATATGTCAACTCCAGTAGGACATTGGTACAAAAGGCACTTAACATCAAAATATGCATTACTTTATCCTGATATTTCTTAGCACATTGCCTGGAGCCCTGTAACTCCCCCATAAAACCTGTAAGGTCTACAGTCCTCACTCTGCCCACATCCCAAGTGTGCATGGGTTGTTCAACAGAATCATGGGCACATCATTGGATAGTTTCAGTTCCAAGGAAGGGTCACCGGACCCGAAACATTGACTGTGTTTTCTCCTTCACAGATGCTGCCAGATCTGCTGAGCTTTTCCAGCAACTTTGTTTTTGTTCTTGATTGGATAGTCCATGTTGCTCAGTACTCACTCTCTGATTTGTCACTCTAGCTCTAGTATTAATGGTACAGCAGAAAGGGCCTTATCAGGCATTGAATGCCTTTGTACAAAGATCAGACTCCATGAGCAGAGCCAATACAGAGGAGGAAGAACTGCTTAAAGAAGGAGAAGGAGGAGATGGAGAACCAGGGGGCCATTGATAAGGTTTTTTAAGAAAGCCCCTGGGGATTGCTTGTCCTGCTCCACATATGGTGATCCCTCACACCACCAATCCCCAGGTTGGAATAAGGTTTATCATTGGGCATAGGTTGTAGCAGGACAGGAAGACTCTCCATGGGCCTTCTCAGTATGGATGTAATCAGGATGAAGTCAGGAAAATGGTGGGGTCTTTAACCATTATATTATAACCACTGGGGAAGGCATTACATTCTGCCCAATTTTCCTCACTGGGGGTACGTTAGGAGAACCCTCCCTGAAAACTCTGGCTGTGGCCAATTGTTGAGTACATTGCTTCTCCCTCTCTTCCATCTCCATGTTCAAGTTGTTTGTCCCCCTGTCTGTGTTGCATCTGCTCAATTACCCTAACAAGCTGCAGAAGAAGGGCGATGGTAACTATCGCACACGTACTATAGGGAACTATAGATTGGAGCGTATGGTCTGGACAGGATCCTTGAAGTGAGGACCAAGGCCTTCACCATATGCTGCAGCATTGCTTATCGAATTCACTACCATCAAATTTTAGTGCAAACCACCAAAAACTTCCACTAACTCAGCACGATCTGATCAAATTCAAAATTCAGCAGCAGCTGACTCAAAAGAAGTTGCTGATCCCTACAAATAGCATTGGCAGTGGGGGTGGTTCTCCTGCTGCTAAAGTAATTTTTAGCCATGTGAAGTTAGGCAAAGCCATTAACTGGAGCATTGAGGTTTAAATGGTATTATTAAAGAGTCAAATTTGCATTCCATGCTGTCAGATATCAAGATCTATCTTCGCTGCATTCCTAAAGTGCACAGTCCCAGCATCCATTCTGCCACCCTTACCAAAATGATGCCCAGATATGTGAAAGACATTTTGGACTCAAAACGGCAGCCAGCACCAAAATATGGGTACCAGACCACTGTATCTTGAGGTCAAGCATTTTAGCTTGAAATTAGATCAATTTTTAAGCTTAATCCTTCCCATCCCCCTGCCTTTTACTGCTTACTGCAAGCACTCCAGCTTGTAACCAATGGATTGAAATGGTTCTCTGGAGTCAAGCTGTTTTTAGTCTAAGTAACTGAATAATAACCCTCCTCCGCAGTGACAGGAGTGTATTTACAATGGCACCAAAATTACAATGGCCCTGTAATTTCATGAAGGTTTGACTGATCACACATCCAAACGCCAGCAGGGAATCAGTGGAACTCCCACGGAATCAGTGGAAGTAGCCGTTTGTGCTACTTACTTGGGATTCTGATGGCTCTGAAGAGGACAATGGCAGCAAATCTACTTGGAATGAGCAATAGTACAGAAAGCTTGCACTATACAACGTAGCAGCAATATGGATTGGTCATAGAACTTAGTGGTAAACAACGCATTTGCCTGCTTATACCACACACTGGCAGCAGTGGAAGTTTGAAGAGCTCTTCTGATTCAACAAAGAAAGTTTCAACAAGGTAGAATTGACAGTCAATGAGAAAAGAACATGTCTGATACACAGCAGCAGCAGAAGGGTTAGGAACTCCCTCGCGCTGAAATCCCAATGGCTTCAAGGCTTTTACAGATGACATTGAGTGCCAGTGATCTGTAAGACCAGACCCAAGTCAGGGTTCACCAAGAGAGGAAATAGACTTTAAATGTTCCATGCGTAAAGTTGAAGTGTCTGGTGGGCAAGGGGAAAGCTATTAAAAATGGTACAAATGAATGCGAAAAAGAAAGCAATGTACATAGTTCATCTTTAATCTCATTGTCACCGCAAGCATGGCTTCTTTGGAAAGGTTAATATTCATGAAGCATAGCTACAGTGAGGGAAACCAAAAGCTATAAAAACGATTTAAAACTAGACCTCAGACCCAGGAAAATTGTGAAGCCAGAATTAAAGCACTAAAGTGGCATTTTAGAAGTCCATATGCAGACAAAGTCCAACCAAAAAAAAAATTAAGGAGTCCCTTGAGACCACAGGGATTGTGAGAGATGTGACTCCAGATGAACAGCAATGTGGGTGACTTTTAACTGCCCTCTAGGTAATTTGGGTTGGGCAGCAAATGCTGACCTAGGCAACAATTCTCACACCCCATGAATGAATAAAATAAATTGCAAAATTAAAAGCCTTTAAAACAAGAGAACTAATGAATCACATGAGGAAGACATGGCATTACAAATAATATTGCCAGAAAGATTGTAAAATTGACATTGGCCGAATAGACCACTGAATTAGACATCTTAGAGGCAATAATATTAAAATATAGAAAGATTTCTAAACTAGATACTAAATCTAAAGCTGAACAAGTTAATACACTTCTATAAGCAAGTTAGAGTACAACTGATGACATAATAACTCTCCAATATATAAAAGAATCAACAAGTACTTTTGATAAGTACTGAAAACCTTTGACAATTACTTTAAACTCGGAACAAACAAGAGGTGTGTTCAGCACTTAGGGGAATTGACAGATTATTAACAATGTCTACAGATTATAGGAAAAGTACATCAATGGTGAGTTAATATCATAGTTCATGTTATTGGAATTCCTGATCATTGTTTGTTAGATATATTACAATCAAAAGAAGATTTAGCTCCAGCAAAAGCAATTTAGGTAGTGAATGAAACAGAAGACCAAAAGCAACAGAAGTCAATCCTAAGAGGAGAAGATCAAATTTATCACACAAAATCAGCAGAATCTATTCAACTCTTAAAGGTATATAACTCTTAAAAACAAATGTGAGAATCTAGAACAGCAAGTATGACAGACGTCAGATAATAGAGTTCATTGTTAGCACTGTGGAACAAGGAGACTACACAGTCACAAGCAGTGTGCAGCTTTTAAAAACAAAAGGTCATTTATAGGAAATGTGCTGATGTTGGACACTGCCACAAAGGACCAAAAGGCCAAATAGCTACTCACACAAAAAAGTTAATGAAGGTGTACAGAGTACAATCAAAGAAATGCCAAAGTTACTCCCCAAGGAAATAAGTGATCCTGAACTAGCACTTTGGCAAGAAAATATTTATGCCAAAAGACATCTCACTAATTGCAAGGTTGATATGGAACTAGTGTCATTATACTGTCAAGTAGTCTGCCATGGTTCAAGAAAAACTGTCTCTGGCTGACAGCTGTACAACCTCATGATCTCGGAAGTAAAGTAGTTCAGATTAAGAGTGTGCTACAAGCAACTCTTATTACGAGGGGTGTCAGACATAGGGAACATATATGTACTTCATAATCAAGAACTCTCACACTCGTGTATGAAAGCATGTATTGACCTCAGTTGTGATCAAATGGGGGAAGGGGTCAAGCTAGTTAAAGAGAAGAAACAACTGGACCAAGAGCAGCAAGTCGAGGGAACAACAGGTCAAGAATCATTCAGTTAACAAACAACCAGTCATAGAACAACTAGGCATAGGATAACCAGTAGAAGATTCCAGCAGGTTCCCTAGACTCAAGATGCAATCAAAATAGAAGACAGAATCCACTGAGATTAGAGATAGTAAGAACTGCCAACGCTGGAGTCAGAGATAACACAGTGTGGAACTAAAGGAACACAGCAGGCCAGGAAGCATCCGTGGAGCAGGAAAGCTGATATTTCAGTTCGGGCCTCTTCTTCCAAAGAAGGGCCCCGAACTGAAACGTCAGCTTTCCTGCTCTTCTGATGCTGCCTGGCCTGCTGTGTTCCTCCAGCTCCACACTGTGTTATCCATTGAGATTAGTTTCTTTGGCATACAATACTTGTTTCATGTTGTAAGCAAGATGGAAACCTGCAACTGTGCAGAGTTGCCAGAAATGTTTTCCACTGCTATCAACACTGCATTGAGTTCAGACTACATAACCAGCAGGTTTGCAAGCAAACACGAGCAACCACAGAGCTAATAAGCAATATACACTATTTGAACTCATTTAATTATTTTCAACCAATGGACCCCAGAGTGCAATACAACTTGGTGAACAAATAGTAATGACAGATTTAAATCTGATGTCAGATGCTGAAATGATTCAAAAATGTTCAGTTCAGTAGAAAATTTTACTTCCTTATCTTCCCAAGAAGAATTTGCAGTACCAGTGACAGAGAACTTGTCAAGCAAGAAACAATCCTCAAATATTGCTTTGAGGAAAAAAATGACTGAGGAAGTGAGCATATTAGTTTTGTCAGCAACGCAAACACTGAAGATGAATGAGTATTCAAGTTAAGTGACAAGTTCATGTAAAAATTCTACACATTTCTATATGTTTACTGGCTGATTGATAATAAAAGTCTGTTGACATCGATGGAAGATGTGATGCATACAACTCTAGGAATGTTGCCAGGAATGGAGGGTTTGAGTTATAAGGAAAGGCTCACTCAGGTTGAGGCCCCTGGATGCCATCACCAGCTGTATCTCCTCAATCCACCCTTCGATCATGAGATCATTGAACATTTCCAGTCTTTTCCAAATCTGTCCAGCTTCCCACTCATCGAAAAGTAAAATATCTAACCTGGAGTACTGCTTCTTTCCTCCACAGCGTTCGTCACCAATACTGCCCGTTCACTCACATTGAACCCCTGAACACCTTCACCAGCACAGAAAGATGTGGATGCCCTGGTACATCAATTACAGAAAGCTAGTATGCAGTGCAATGAGTGATTATAAAGACTAATGGAATATTGGCATTTTTGCAAAGGGAATTGATAATAAATATACAGAAGTTTTACATTATTTGTGCAGGGCCTTAGAGAGACCACTCAGCAGTATTATGTACTGTTACGCTTGGAAAAAAAGTATATAATTAAAAGCAGTTTAGAAAAAGGTTTGAGATAACAAGGTGTAGAGCTGACGTTTCTCCAGAAAGAAGGGTCTAGGCCCGAAATGTCAACTTTCCTGCTCCTCTGATGCTGCTTGGCCTGCCGTGTTCATCCAGCTCTACACCTTGTTATCTCAGATTCTCCAGCATCTGCAGTTCCTACTAGCTCAGAAAAAGGTTTATTGGTTGAGCCTTTACTCATTGGTGTTTAAAATAATGAAACTTGATCTTACTGAAAAAATATAAGGTCCTGAATGGATTTGGTAAGGTGGATACCAGGCTGATGTATCCTTCTGTGGGAGAGACTAGAACTAGGGAATATGGATTAAAGTAAGATGTCTCTTTTTTAAGACAAGATAGAAACATATTTCTTGCAGACTATCGCCTGTCTATGGAATTCTTTCTCAGAAAGGAATGGATGTGGGGTCATTAGATTTATTCAAGGCTGAGTCAGATGGATTTTGATAGACAAGGCAGTTAAGAGTTATAGGGTCATACAGGAAGGTAGAGTTGAGATCACAATCTGGTCAGCCGGGCTCTTAACAAATGATAGAGTAGCTTGAAGGATCTATGCCTGCTCTTAAGTCCTATGTTCCAATGTTCCTATCTTTTGAATCTGTCCCTTTTAGCATGTTGGTAGAGCCATATAACTTGATGGACAGCGTTTTCAGCATGAAAATAGATTGTGCTTTGGTCACAGCAGGTGGAGAGCAATATCAATTTGGATTTTTATGGTGAGTGGGAAAATCAGCCAAGTATCAGTTGAGAGGCGCACCGTCATGACTTGATAGGTAATTAATGAGTTGAGAATGGGATGATAGCATGGGAAAGCATGCTAGGCTTCACAAAGAAAAATCTCCATGAAACTCAACGAAAATGACACAGCCAAAATATTGGAAAGTTCAGCCCATAGTCTTTCTCAACCTCAGGAAGTATCAAAGTACTTTCCAGTTAATAAAGTAGTTTTGCAGTGCATCTGTCATATTGTTAGGCAGGAAACGCAACAACTAATTTTTTGCTGCAGCGATAATTGGATCATCTACGTCCAGGTGAGAGGGATGTTGGGGAATTTGGTTATCACCTAAGAGGACACTTCAATAGCTTAATATTTGTGGGTTCAGGCAGCGAGCCATGCAGGTTGCTGCCTTGTCTTATGGTGTTAATTATGACATTTTTATATAAGAGTAATTGTCATAACCTCTCTGTTTGATCAAGACTGGATGGCAGAAGAAAAGATGAATGTCATTTTTCTAACTAGTCTGTGAATCCTGTCAGGAATTTCTACTCTGTCAAGGAGTGCCAATGACACGCAAGTTGTTCATCATTGGCTGAGGCAGCAATTATTTCCTATCCCTAATTTTTCTAGCAAGCAATTAAGTCAATCACATTGCTGTTGGTCTGGATTCACATATAATTCACATTGGGTATGGATGTCAGATTTCCTTCTCTAAGGCACATTAATGAGACAAGTGGTTTTTCATGACAATTAACAACGGTTACAGAGTCACCATTCTCTCCACTGGCTGGAGTCATAGCTAGCAGGTGATGATGTTGAAAGCCAATATTTTCAGTCCCAGCACATTTCTTCAGGAGCTTTTCAGGGTAGAGTCCAAGGACCAGCCATCTCTCGCTACTTCATCAATGAGATATTCTTCATCTTAAGGTCAGAAGTGGGAACGTTTGCTAAAGATTGCACAACTGAAGCTGGATACTGAAGCAGTCCAAGTCAAATGCAGCAAAATCTGGACAACTTTCAGGTTTAGGCTGATAAGTTTCAATTAACATTCATACAATATAAGCTCCAAACAATGGTCATGTCCAATAAGCAAGATTCTAACTGTCTTTCTTTGACATTCATCAACATTAATATCAGTAACTGCCAGCTACCAACATCCCAGGAGTCACCATTGACTAGAAAATTAACTGGTTCTGCCAAATATATACAACAAGAGCAGATAAGCAAGTGTATGGCAAGTAACTCACCTTCTGATTTCCAAATACCTTTCCATCAACAACATCTTACAAGACAGGGCTCTAATGGAACACTCTTCACTTGCCTGGAAGATTGCACATCCATCAACTCTGATAGGCATAAACATCATCCAGGGCAAAGCAGCCCAGTGATCAACTACACCCCAATCTCATCCATTCCCGTAAATATTCGCTGTCTCTGCCTCTGATGCATTGTTACACAGTGACGGCAGTGTGTACCATTTACAAGATGTACTGCAGCAATATGTCATGTTCCTTAGACAGTACCTCCTCCTCCACTGAAGACCTCTGCCAACTAGAGGGACAAGGGAAGCAAGTTTCTCTCCAAGCCACACACCATTCTGATTTAGAAATATATTGTTATTCTATCATTATCAAAATGCTGATATTTTCCATCTAACAGAATTGCGGTTTAGCTGAAGCACTTGGACTAAAACGATTCAAAAAGATTGCTCATGCTCACTTTATAGACAGATAATGAATGCTGGCCTTGGCAGCAAGACTCATATCCTATGAACAAATAAAAAAAAGACAATGACAACCAGCCAAAAACCAGCCAAAAGTACCTTAAGTGCAACTTGTGAATGTACCTTTTTTCACTAAATGGTTTAAAGAAGCTATGTTTTCAGCATGTATAGGCACCAGCTTCACAAAAGGATCCTGATCGAGTCAGAGAACCTTTACTAATATGTTAAATGAGGATTCGTTTTGGTTTCAATTAATTTGCAGAGTCCAGATCAAAATGGCATTGGCTGAAATTCCAGTGCTATTCTGATATGTATCACGCTGCAGAATTCGCCTTTGTCCTGCCTACTTTGGACACAGGAAACCTGCAAAATAAAAATCAGTCGAGTGGCAATGTCCTCAGATTTTCATAAGCACCATAAGAATATGAGAGTTCTTCTTTAGCTATCTCCAATTTCTATCTAGTAGCTAATTATATCCTACATTTTAATCAATAAATGTGGTTTATGATGAGTCAGCGGGCCCTCTTTCTGTGGTCATTGTTGCTTCTTGGATTGTAAATAAAATGAAAAGAAACTTGTTACACCTGATTGGACTGAGATACATTAAATTTTGTACAATAGAACATTTTAAGTTCCATTCGTCATGCTTTTCTGCTTAGTCAAGAAATCTGTCCCCTTTTCTCTTGATTCTCACAAGAGTGTTGAACATAATTAGGCTACTGAGAATAAAGATTGTTAATAGTTGAAAGCTGTTGAAGAGTTACTATTTAACAAACAAAATTTTCTGCATACTTTTGACACAAGTTTATTTTCTAGATCTTCGCTTACATAACATTTTCATTGGGCAGATATGGGGTGAAAATACAACTGTTTGACTGAGTTATCATTTGACTCTCATTTACTCTGATTAATTGAGATAACATATCCTCAATAAGCTAAAAACTGGCAAACTAAGATGTAATAAAATAACATTAATCAAGCATAACTATGATTTATTATGTAGAAAAGTATTGCATGATTAAAAATCTGTTAGTATGCCAAATAAATCACAAAGATGATCAGACCTGATTCCTCTTGTAAGAAACTGAAATATTTTCAACAATTTTAATTGCATTTTTAAATACAGCCTGTGGTTGAGGTTTGTGAAGTGTAGCAAAAGGGGACTGAGGCCCAAGATCAAGGGCCCAATGCTTCAGCTTCATAACAGTAGCGAGAGAGGAAGCAGTGAGAGGATACATGGAGGTCCAGGACCAGGGGACTAACAGCAAGAGAGCAGACAGCAGTGACAAGATGCATTGAGGCCTGGTCCTGGGGAACCAACATCAAGGAGGAACCATAGTTTAACAGCTACAGCTTTGAGGGACTGCAGATTGGTGAAATAAAAAACAAGCAGTGAGATCAGAGGGAATTGGGGATCAAATGGTTTGTGAACTAGAAAGTTATTTTTTTGGAAGAAGGGATTAACTGAAAAAGCAGCAGCAACAAATGAAATTTAGGGCCAATATAAGGTAGTAATATAAGTATACAAAGCAGTACAGTAAAATTAGTGTAAGGAAAACAAGTTCAAGACTTAGAAAGTAAGTTTAAGGCATGTTGAAAGTCAGGGATCCTACTGGGGTCCTAGATGACCATGTGTGGAGGAAGTGCTTCTAACTGCAGGAAATTGAGCTCCGCAACTGGAGAGGCTGTGACATATCCACAAGACTGAGAGTTGTGTGAATACAATGTTCAGAGAGTGGTCACACCATAGCGTAAGATCCTGTAGAAAGGAAGAAACTTAAGAGAAACAGGCAAGTAGTGCAGGAGTCCTGTGACATCAGGCTCACAAGTTGGTTTTCCATTTTGGGCCGATCTGATGAGGATGCTGGTTCCTCACAGGAGTGCGGTCAGAACCACATTTGTGGTGGCACTGCAAGTGGCTTGGCTGTACAGGAGGAGAAGGAGAAGAACATTCCAGAATTTTAAGTTGATAGGGTGCAAATGTCACACATTGGCTGCAGTACTGAGATAAGGAGGAATTTCTTCTCTCAGAGCTTTGTGAGTTTTGGAACTCCTTGTGACAGAGAGCTATGGAGTCAGAGTTCTTGTCTACATTTCAGGCTGTGATAGATAGATTCTTGATCATTAGGGGGTCAAGGCTTGCATGGAAAGGGCAGGAAATTGGACGTAAGGAACGTTGTTTCAAGCATGATCCTATTGAATGGTGGAGCAGGCTTGAGGGGCTGAATGAAATATTCTTATTCCTATTTCTTATGGTCTTATGATCTTAGGACATTCTTATAGGGGAGAGTGAACAGTCAAAGGTGTCTGGAACACTGCGAATGGTTCTGGGGAAGATGGCACCATTACAAGTTGGAGAGAGTGCAGCTGAACAGAATTGGGACTACATGTTGCTATTGCTATTGGGCTAGCAAGAAAGTAACTTGGCATGGGATATGGGCAGCAATGGAGATTAGTTGAGGCGAAGACCAGGCTTCAGAAAATACTTAGAGATGCAATTGGAACCAGCATAGACATTAGCAAATTAGTAGGTGAAATCAGATTAAGGAAGAAAAATATTAAAGTCTATATCAGGGTTAATGTGCATGGATGTGAATGCATGGTGTATAGCAATAAGATTGGAGAGTTGCAGTTACGGATTGCTTGTGAAATTTTGATGTTGTGGTGATAGCAGAGGCCTGAATCAGGAAACAGCAAGATAAAATGTCAAATATTCCTGGGTACAAGCTATTCAGAAAAGATAGAAGAGGAAAGAAAGGAGGAGGGGTAGCAGTATTGTTTAAGGAAACTATTGCAGTGCTCGAGACAAAGGGTGTCTCAGAGGGTAGAAGGGCAGAATCATTTTGGCTAGAAATAAGGAGCAGAAAAAGACAATTACATTGCGAGGTGTAGTCTATAGAACAACAACTAGTGGGCAGAATGTGGAAGAATTAATCTGAAGCAAAATTACAGACAGATGCCAGTATTACACTGGAGTTATGCTGGGAGACTTCAATTATCGAAACATAGACTGGTACAATTGTAGTGCATGGGGCAGTGGGTGGCAAATATTCCCGGACTGCATGCATGAGAGCTTCCTGCAACAGTGTGCTTCCAGTCCAATAAGAAACGAAGTATTGTTGGACCCGGTTCTTGGAAAATAGGTGAGACAAGTGGATCAATTATCAATTGGGGAATATTTAGAAGACAGTGATCATTGTACCATAAGATTCAGAATGATGTTGGAAAACAACATGCAACAATACAGAGTAAGAAATACCAATTGGCTGGAAGGAAACACTAATGGAGCAAGAACAGAGCCAGCGCAGCCCAAGGCACTAGTTGTTGTAAAGGTTATGTCTTGACAACATTCTAATTATAGTGTGAAAACTTGCAGTCCATAACCAATCATTCTTGTAACAAGCTGTTTAAGTACGGCTACATCTTTAACATCTACTTGACAATGTGTCTTTCCTGTGAATAAAAAGCTGGGTGAATCCAACTCAGCCTATTACTGTCCTGAAAATCTACTCCGAATTATCAGCAAGGTGATGGATGATGTCATTGGTAACAAATGACACATGTGCAGCGATAATTTATTCACAAGCATTCAGTTTGGGTTATTACAGGGATATTTAGCTCCTGACCTCATTTCCAACTCAGTCCAACCTGGAGAAAAGAGCTGAGCCACAGAGGTGGGCTACAGTGGCATCAATGCAGCATTTGATTGAGCATTTTATCAAAGTACCATCACAAAACTGACAGTGATGAGAATCAAAGAGGAAACTCTCCACTGATTGGAGCCATACCTAGCACAAAGGAAGACAGCTGCGGAAGTTAGAGGCCAATAAATTCAGTGTCAGGACATTAGAATTCCTCAGGATAATATCCGAGGCCTAACCATCTTGAGCTGTCCCTCCATTAAATTGGAAATGTTCTCTGTTATTTGCACAATGTTCTGTACCATTCACAACTCTTCAGATACTGGAGCAGTCCATGTCCTTTTGTAGAAAGATTTGGACAACAGCGAGGCTTGGGCTGATAAAAGGCAAGTAAAATGTGAACAGCACAAGTGCCAGACAATGACCGTTTCCAACAAGAAATTACTTAGCCTTTGCCCTTTGACATTTAGTGTCACTGATCATCATTGAATCTCTCACTATCAACATCCTGTGGTACCATTGACCAAAAACTGTTTAAACCAGCCATTTAATAATGTGGCTACAAAAGCAAGTGAGAGAGTGGAAATGATGAAGCGAATAATTCATCTTCTGACTCCCCAGGCCCAATCTACCAACCACAAGGCACAGGTCAGGAGTGTGATGGAATACCCTCCACATGGCTGGATGAGTGCAACTCCCACAACACTCAAAATCATCCAGAACAAAAGCAACCTGTTTAATTGACACCTAATCCAGCATTGTAAGCATTCACTTACTCTATCACTGAGCCATAATGGTAGCTATGTGTATCACCTACCAGATGCACTATAGCAAATAACCAAGACTCCTTCAACAGCACCTTCCAAACTTATGACCTCTACTACTTGGAAGGACAAAGGCAACACGCACATGGAAGAATTCACTTGCAGTACACCACTTGCAGGAGGTTTCTTTTCAAGCCACATATCGTTCTGGCTCAGAACTTTCTTTCACTGTTGCTGTGTCAATACTTCCCAAATCTTGGAGCTACAAAAATGCCACCATGCCTGATTTTTAATCTAATTTTGGGCTGTACTTTATTTGAGGATGAGTAGTTTAATTTGACATTATAGATAGACATGATTTCATCCATAATGTTCAGTTATCACACAATTAAAATATTATTTAATATACCTAAATCTACTTGAGATTCAGTACATAAGAAGATGCCATCAAATTTTAATTTCAGTGTCACTGTCTGAAGAATATTAACCTCATTTAAGATTCTTGACCTTGAGTATCTGTTAATAGCAAGTCAGTCATTTAATCCCGGCTAACACATTAATGATGTCTGTGGTAAGAATTGGCACTATTAATACTTCACCAATACTGACTGGTATAAAGACATTTGTTGGATTAGTATCTTACTGTACCAAATCACTCTTCATTTGTACAAAGATAGCCTGTAGCAAGTATTACAAACTTACAGCATGAAATTAAATTGATAGGAGGTTTCACAAGCTACACAAAAGCTTAAATTATTGTGGAGAATGTAAACATAGGAGATATGACGCTTGGCAGTCATCCTGAAGTAAAGCAGGATGAAAGTATTAGCTTAATCTCCTTCATTCGGTCTTCTTGATATCAAATTTAAAATGTTGTGTTGGAGGAATGCTTTTTCCCTTCTCTCATACAGCAAAAGTGTGTGATTTTAAAACATTTTGGGAATTGGATTTGTGTGATTTTCTACAGTGTTTACTCTCTTAGCTGCAAGAGGACATTCAAGCAATAGTCACCTGTGCAAACACTGAATAGAATTCCCAGCAGTAGCTTAAGGCTGCTTCCATTGTGGCTATAATGAACTACACCATACTTTGGAGTTCAGGGAGCACACAGTATTATCTCTTTAATTATTCACAGAATAAGCACAACACAATAGGCATTGTTGTTTTCAATCCTTTGTCTGTCCTCCACTGCAATGAAGGAAAAGTACTCTTAAAAACCAAGGAAGTCAATATTCAAACCAAGAGCTTTCCTTGAAAGATAGCTGTGATTATTTTTGCAGAGGTACATCAAAACAGAGAAAAGAATGGCAGATGCTGGAGAATCTGAGATAACAAGGTGTAGAGCTGGATGAACACAGCAGGCCAAGCAGCATCATAGGAGCAGGAAGGCTGACGAGAGAGTTACAGTGGGAGAGAGATCCCCTGAGGTTTGTCCGGAGGGAGGAGGGTAACTTCTTCAGGCTAGGCATCCTTAGAAGAGGCTTCGCAGTGGGGTTAAAATTGTATCAGAGATAGTAGGAACTGCAGATGCTGGAGAATCTGAGATAACAAGGTGCAGAGCTCTCTCGTAAGCCTTCCTGCTCTTATGATGCTGCTTGGCCTGCTTTGTTCATCCAGCTCTACACCTTGTTATCTCAGATTCTCCAGCATCTGCAGTTTCTACTATCTCAGAGAAAAGAATGAACTTTTTAACTTGTAAATGGGGCAACAAGTCTGACAAATTATGTTGCTTTGGTGATGATATGTCTAAGAAAACACAGGCCCATTATCACATCATGCAATTGATACGTTATTTCTCAGCAATGTCATTTGAAATAATATCACTTTACATTGGTGACATCTAGCTCTACCTCACCACAACATTGCATGACCCCACAACCAACTTCCCTAACACCCCAAAATCAACCTCTCCACTCCCCATATTCCCCAGGACCTCTGAGTTGCCAGATTGCTTATCTGATGCCTATTAATGAATGAGCTGAAATTTTCTCCAATAAATCTGATGAAGCTGGGTGTGATATAGATTGTTTGACTGAGATATAGTACTAGTACATAGAAGAGTACAGCATAGGAACTAGTAATATCTAGGCTGCTAACAATATATGGAGAAAGATGACACTTGGCTTTTGTGTTATGTCTCACAGTCAATATATCTTTAAGAGGCATGCTCATGATATCATCACAGAATCATAACATGTGACCTGAGAATTTCATGGTGTCAGACTCCATCTTAATTTGGGCCACTTAGAGAATGATGCACTGAAAGAAGCATGGTACTGTTCATAACTGAATAGCTCAATGTCAACCTAGACATGAAAGCACATGTGACTCCAATATATGTACATATCTGTGAGCTGCAATAAAATTATTTTGAATCTTCCAATGCTATGTTACACACATTATAGTTTCTTGAGTTACCAGGAAACATCTAAACACATTGTACCAGAAAGAGATACCCTGCTGGAGACAGAACACACACCACATATAACATCTTAGGCAGAAAATAGAGTTAATCTTGATTAAAGGTATGAGAATTATTAGATATTATTTAATAGTTAATTACATGACACCGAAAGTGCATTAACATCTCTTGTGAGACATCAGGCTCAACCTAAAGGCGTCAGGGTCAGGAGAGGAGGGGCCAGCAAGGAGGTTGCAATGGGTTCAGTGACGGTGGGGCATGAAGGCGGGTTGGGTGAGAGGATGAGGAAGGGGTTGGGTGTCCTGAGGGGTGCCAGGGCAGGGTTTTGGACAAGATGGTGGTGTAAGTGGTCTGGGGTATGTGTAACTGAGGTGTGAGAGTTATGTATAGATGGGGTCAGTTGAATAGTCCCTCAGGAGGTACACTACTTATTTCATAGTCTAACTTTTCCTGAGTAGCTTCTTTACTTATTTTCAGTAAAACCCTCAAAGCCTCCGATTTAAGGAGGAGGCAATGTACTCTGGGTGGGGAATTTCAATATCCACCACCAGGAGTGGCTCGGCAGCAGTACTACTGACCAAGCTGGTCAGGTCCTAAAGGACATAGCTGCCAGACTGAGTCTGCGGCAGGTGATGAGGGAACCAACAAGAGGGAAAAACATACTTGATGTCATCCTTACCAATTTACCGACTGCAGATGCATCTATCTATGACCGTATTGGTAAGAGTGACCACCGCACAATCCTTCTGGAGGTGAAGTCCTGTTTTCGCATCGACAGTAAACTCTGTCATGTTGTGTGGCACTATCACCGTGCTAAATGGGACGGACTTTGAACAAATCTAGCCACTCTAGGCAGATCTAGCCATGAACAGATCTAGGGCATCCATGAGGTGCTATGGACCATCAACAGCAGAAGAACTGGACTCCAGCACAATCTCCAACCTCATAGCCCAGCATATGCCCACACTCAACTAATACCATCAAGCCAAGGGATCAACCCGGGTCAATAGCGACAGCAGAAGGGCATGCCAGGAGCAGCACCAGGCATACCTGAAAAAGAGGTGTTAAGTTGATGAAGCTACCCAACAAGAATACTTGTATGCCAAACAGAATAAACAGCAAGTAAGAGACAGAGCCAACCGATTCCACAACCAATGGATAAGATTTAAGAACAAAAACAAAGTTGCTGGAAAAGCTCAGCAGGCCTTCCTCAGGTCACTGGACCAGAAACGTTAACTCTGTTTTTTCCTTCACAGATGCTGCCAGACCTGCTGAGCTTTTCCAGCAACTTTGTTTTTGTTCCTGATTTACAGCACCCATAGTTCTTTCGGTTTTTATTTTGGATAAGATTTAAGCCCTGAAATCCTGACATATCTATGCATGACTGGTGGTGGACAATTAATCAACTCACTGGAGCAGGAGGCTCCACAAATACCCCCGTGCTCAAAGATAGAAGAGCCCGATACATCACTGCAAAAGATAAGGCTGTAGCCTTCGTAGCAATCTTCAGCCAGAAGTGCTGAGTGAATGATTCAACTTGGCCTTCTCCAGTGGTCCCCAGCAATTCAGATACCAGTCTTCAGCAATTCAATTCATTCCACTTGATATCAAGAAATGGTTGAATGCACTGGAAACTGCAAGGGCTATGGGCCATGACGACATTCTGACAATAGTCCAAAAGACTTGTGCTCCAAAAGTTGCCACTACCCAAGCCAAACTGTTCCAATAATGATATGACACTGGCATCTACCCGATAATGCAGAAATTGCCCAGGTGTGTCCTCTCCACAAAAAGCAAGATAAATCCAACCCGACCAATTACCACCTCATCAGTCTACTCTTGATCATCAATAAAGTATAGCAATCAAGCAGCCCCCCTATTCATCAATAACCTGCTCAGTTATGCTCAGTTATTGGGGTCTGTCAGGGCCACTCAGCACCCAACCTTATTATAGCCTTGGTTCAAACATGGACAAAAGAGCTGAATTCCAGAGGCAAGGTGACAGTGACAGCTCTTGACATCAAGTCCACATTTCACTATTATCCAAAGCCGAAAAGCATTTGGATAATAACGCTCATGTATCTGAAAAAATTTTTCATAATGCTGGTCAATTTACTGGTCAATTACATTTAATGACAAAATTATATCATCAGCCATTGCAATAAAAAAGAATTAACTTATATTTCATTAAATTATGACACAGTAAAACAACTTGAGCCTACTTGTCAAAACTTTGCCAACTCCATACTAAGCATCTCCCAAAGTTCATGACACTTCTGACTTAATGTTACTAATGCCTCCTTCAGAAGCCAGACTGACTTCCTCAGCATTGCAGGAAGTCTAAAAGTCTCTACTCCTGCAATGGTATTGGCAAAGTCGAATTGTTGCGCATGCGTTCATGACCTGCCTATCCCCATGCCATTCAAAGTTCCCAATGATGGTAATGGGGCAGAATTCCACATCTGTGACCGGCCTACCTCTTTTTCCATCTGTGTGATGTGAATTTGCTGCATGTGGGAGGGGAAAGTCTAATCTTTTAACTATCGTTTGGACTTCACAGATGCTGCCAAAACATCTGATTTGAACTCACAATACCTCACTTGCTATTTTGGAGAAATCTCTGTTCACTTCACCACAGTTTATAAAGAGTGTTTGAAGATAGTTTGCATTCCAATTCTGAAGACAGTTACGTGAAATTGTTGATTAACTTTGTTAATTTTAAAATGAATGACAAATAGAGCAAGCGCAGAAAAACAAAATAATATTTTCATAATATGCAAGAAACTCAGATATTTTATGTCTGTGAAAACATATATTCTATTATTGTTGCTATTCACTTTTTTCTACAACCATTTCATAAAATGATTTGGCAATTAAAGTCTAAATCAGGGTAGAATATCATGTTGTGTTACCACTTTTAAAGAGAAGGAGGATGAAATAAATACACAGGACAGAACAAATAATTGAAATTTTATACAAAAAGCTAGAAAATGAGATTTTTAAGCTGACCATGAAACAATATATGCAGAGTTGGCCAGAAAATAAATTAATACTGTGCGTCAGGCAGATACCAAATTGGAATGTGACAAACACATAGTTAGTGATTTCTTCGTTCTTTTTTCCTTTCATGGAATGCATCTCACTGCAAGGTAACATTTATTGACTGTCCCTAACTGTCCTTGATAATGTGGTGATGAGCTGCTTTCTGAAACCACTGCAGTGCACTTGGTGTAGTTAAAGCTACAGTGCTGTTAGGAAGCGATTTCCAGTTTTTGGACCATGTGACAGTGAAGAAATTACTATATATTTCTAAGTCAGAATGGGTTGTGGCTTGGAGAAAAAAGTTTCTTCTGAATTTCCAATTGGATTTTACACATAGCAACATTGGAGTCAGAGGAGTGCAATCTGTCATCAGTCATTCATTGGATCCCTTTGCGCTATCTTAAGTTGATAGCTTATAGTTATTCTCTTCCATGGAAGAGGAAATATTATTTATGTGCCCACCCTGTCAAAACCTTTCAAAATTGTAAAGAACTCCATAGGCCACCTCTCAGTCTTCTTTGTTTATGAGATAAGAGACCCAGTCTACTAAACCCTTTTCTGATGTGTATATCCTCAATTTTCAGTATCAGTCTTGTGCAGTTTTTTTGCATCCTGTCTGGTGCCTTTACATTCCTTTTATGCTGTTGTGACCAGAACTGCACTGCACTCTAAGTGTAGTCTAATTGTGGTTCAATAGAGGTTTACCAGAACTTCCCATCTTTCAATTCCATTACTTTGGATATAAATGCGAATGTCGGGTCTGCTTTTTTTCAACAGCTTTCATAACCTTTGATTTAACTTTTAGGAACGGTTGTATTTGTAATCTGAGATGCCTTGTTTCTCTACCATACTTATCTTTCTCAGCAATTAGTGAATCTTACTGTTCTTCACACTGAAATACATGATTTCATAATTATCTGTACTGATCATCATTTTTAAATTCACTAATGGGATGTAGGTGTCATTGGCTGCTCCAACAGGTATTTCCCAAGCCTAGTTGCCCTTAAGAAAGTGGTGTTGAGCTACCTTCTTGAATTGCTGAGGTCCATTTAGTGTAGGCACATCCATAATGCTGTTAGCGAGGGATTTCTGAGAATTTTGACTCAGTAGCAATGAAGGAATGTCGATATATTTCCAAGTCAGGCCAGGAGTGGCTTTGAGGGAACCTTACAGTTGTTGGTGTTCTGAATTATTTGCTGTCCTGAATTATTTGCTGTCCTTGACCTTTACAATGATAGTAGTCGTGAATTTGGAAGGTACAGTCTAAAGAACCTTGGCAAAGTTCTGCGGAGTATGTTGTAGATGAATGCCAATCATAAGTCCATTCTGCAAGTTTATTAATGTTGCAATTCTCCTCAATATTGACAGTCTCCCTTCAGCACCATTTGGTGCCATTTGCAAATGAGAGATTGTGTTTCTGATTCCAAAATCCAAATCACCGCCTTGAGCAGTTGTAGTCCTAACAGAGATCTTTGTGGAGCGCAATTTCTTACCTTCTGTTGCTTTGAATATCTGCACTTTATTCCCATACTCAGCTATCTATCCTGAGGCAAGCTAAAAATTCATTCTGTCACTTTGTTCCTTGACACCACATTCTCTTCCCTTGTTCATTATTCCTTTTTGGGATAAGTTATTGAAATACCTTTTGAAAATCCAGGTGAATTACATCTATTACATTATTATTGTCTACTCTCTCTGTTAACCATTGAAAAAATTTCAATATGATTGGTCAACTGAGATTTTTCCTTTGGAACTCCATGCTGACTATTTATTATTATATTTCCCAATGAAGGGGGAATCTCAAAGAAAGCTTCCACCTCTTGCCAACTGACCTGTAGGCTCAGAGCAGGGCAAGACCAACACTGCTAGTGGTTGTGAATGTGTCCATGGCCCTTCATTTATTAACACTTAGGTCCTCTTGGGGTGGAGTATGCATCCCATGCAAGATGTTGCAAATGCTCATCATGTCAGGCATGCAAAATTCTTCAAACCTCCTTAAACAGCGAGACGTATGTGGAGCGTGCGCATGACTTCGCCAAAATAATGGCTTCTCCTTTTTCCTTTCAGCTTTGCAAGTCTGAATTTTCAAGTTGTCAATATCAAACTCGTATCATCTTTCTCTGCACCTGCACTTTTGCTGTCAAATAACATTTGGCACATGGGCTCAGACCAAAATTGAAAAGTTCATGATATTACAATGCGAGAGGAGATCCACTGTTAAATTTCATGACTTTCTTGATTATAGAACAAACGTGAAGTCATTTTATATTCTCTTCAGAGACTCATTGTGACGTAAAGCAGCTTTAGGCTAAGAAACTTATGTCCTAAATTGCCTTTGCTTTGTAACTTAAAGTGCTTTAAGGAGAAACTGTCACTTTTTTTTTGAAGTATTACTTTGGAATCAAGTTCTGAAACAATTTTTATGCATTCCTGTAACTTGTTTTTATAAGTGCATCTTGAAAAAGTGCTCAGTTACTCTATATTATTGCCTTTAAATAGCTGTATAATGATTCTTAAAACACAACCTAGGGTCTATAATTGCAGCACAGTGATACGGTTGATTCCTGGTAATCTAGTGGTGTAGTCCAATGAGAATTCTTGAAAAGCAAGTGTAGTAATAAGATTAAAAAATTATATCTTTAAACCATATTATTAAGGGTTAATTTAACATGACAACAAGCAATTGAAATAAAGCGGACAAGTATGTG
Organism: Rhincodon typus; assembly: GCF_021869965.1. Lineage (NCBI taxonomy): Eukaryota > Metazoa > Chordata > Chondrichthyes > Orectolobiformes > Rhincodontidae > Rhincodon > Rhincodon typus. The sequence goes on along the minus strand of NC_063333.1, from coordinate 56,503,703 downwards.
GAAAACAGGCCTGTCATGACTGAGAGGAAACAACGCGACACTGAATTGTTTGTCGGAACCCTTAGCATAGGGCTACCTAGCAATGTTTTCTGCACAGTGGAATATCTGGGAAAGTAGTGAAGGCACTCTGAAATGGTGATCAGATTAGTATTAATATTAGGAACACTGCTCCACTCATTGGGCTGATTGCGAAAGGTGTCAGGAAGTTAGGTTGTCCAGACGGCCATTGTAAAGCAGGGTTCCCAATGGCAAAAGGCAGTGAGACTCATTCTCAGACATGTCTGAAAGTACATTCTATTTCATATGGGACTTCACCCTTGGACGGGGAATTCGCAAGTGGTGCCAGGAAAACTCGAGTTCTCCAGACCAGCCGCCGCAAGGGGTCCCTGATGGGCAGAAGGCAGTGAACCTCATTACTAGACATGTTGAAAATGTCTGAAGTAATTTAAACAAATAAATCTACTCATTAGTTTGCATATACTTCTAACATATCCAAAGTAGATGAAGCTAATAAATTTGCTTTGTATCCATGTACATGTCTTCTTGTATTCATTTTGATCAGACCCTAAAAGAACCAGAGACAACAAGGTGTAGAGCTGGATGAACACAGCAGGCCAGGCAGCAAAAGAGAGCAGGAAAGCTCATGTTTCGGGTCTGGACCCTTCTTCAGAAAATGAATTTCTGAGGAAGGGTCCAGACCCAAAACGTCAGCTTTCCTGCTCCTCTGATACTGCCTGGCCTGCTGTGTTCATCCAGCTCTATACCTTGTATCTCAGATTCTCCAGCATCGGCAGTTCCTACTATCTCTAAAAGAACCAGGTTAGGCACTGTTAGCCTAATGATACAACATGTCATTTCTACCTTTCTGAAGAACAAATAAAAAAAGAATATGTGAAAGTACTGCCCTGTCAGGAGATACCATAGGAAGTGATTTCAGTAAGATGATGGTTACATATCACCAAGCAAATTTGAGATGAATTATTTGTTGTTCATTGGTTGGCAAGCCAATTAGAGCTCAGTGATACCACTGACCACGTATAGTAGTAATAGTTATTAGGGACTAACTAGAGATCAGGCACACAGCCAGAAGAGAAATAGGGAAAATAAAAGCTTTGATCAAAAGAATAGGCTGAGAAACAAGCAAACAGTCAGACAGAAGGTGTGAACTGGTGTTCCAAAGTGGACTGACAGATTCTGCTGCAAGTATCAGGTATCATTGTTTTTGCACATATTGTGGTAAACTTAATACATTCTGTGAAACTTATAGGAACATACCACAATGATCTTGTAACTACTCAGAGCTGCAACACCTTTAATATTAGATCTCCCATTCCAACTTATACTTTTAACTGAATTAAGTTTTATAATTAAAGTTGAATTGAAAATTCCATGCCTTAAAGTGAAACGATTGCTTCAGTACTTCAAAGACCTGCCCAATGATGTCTTTGTTTTTCTCAGCATACATCTCCTTATAAGTAAACTACTTGTATTGTCCATGTGTGGTTGGGTTTCAGTATGATTCAGCAGACATTGATATTATTTGAGAACTTGTATTCTAAAGTACTTGTAATTCTTAGGTCCATGAAGATCTGACCCTTATTATTTTGAACATTAATCAATGAGACTATACAGATCATCAAATCTGCTCCACCATTCAATCATGGTTCATATCTTTCTCAAACCCATTCCCCTGCCTTTTCTCTGTAATCCTTGATCCCTTTACTAATCAAGAACCTATCTACCTCTGACTTAAACATATTCAATGGCTTGGCCTCCACCTCTTTGGCAGCAATGAGTTCCACAAGGTTCACCACCCTCTGGCTGAAGAAATTCCTCCTCATCTCACTTCTACAGGCTCATCCCTTCACCCTAAGGCTCTGCCCTCAGGTCCTAGTCTCTCCTACTGGCAGAATCATCTTCTCCACATCCACTCAACCTAGGCCTCTCAGTATTCTGTAAGTTTCAATCAAATCCCCCCTCATCCTTCTAAACTCCATCAAGTACAGATCCAGAGTCTCAACTACTCCTCATATGACAAGTCCTTTATCCCCAGGATCATTCTTCTAAACCTCCTCTGAACCCCCTCCAACACCAGCATATCCTTCCTTAGATATGGGGCAAAAAGCTGCTCACAATATTCCAAATGTAGTCTGACCAGAGCCTCATACAGCCTCGGAAGTACATTTCTAGTCATATATTCCAGCTCTCTTGAAATGAATGCTGACATTGTATTCCCTTCTTAATTGCCAACTGAACCTGCACGTTAACATTAAGAGAATCCTGAACTAGGAACCCAAGTCCCTTTGTGCTTCAGATTACTGAAGCCTTTCTCCATTAAGAAAATAGTCTACGCCTGTATTCTTCTTACCAAATTGCACAACTTCATACTTTCCCACATTATATTCCATCTGCCGCTTCTTTGCCCATTCTCCCAGCCTGTCCAAGTCCTTTTGCAGCTTAACACTACCTCCTCTTCCACCTATCTTTGCGTCACCTGCAAACTTAGATTTGATTTGATTTGATTTATTGTTGTCACATGTACTTAAGTACAGTGAAAAGATTTGTTTTGCGTGTAGCACAGGCAGATCATGACATACAAGAACATATAGATCATAGTGCAATTGAACAGAGCGAGGCATAGAGTGTGACGGCTGCATAGGAGATGTACAAAGCAAGGTCAACATTAGATTGAAATTTGAGAGGTGCATTCAGCTGTCTAATAATAGCAGGGAAGAAGCTGGACGGAAACCTGTTGATGCATGTGTTTAAACTTTTGTATTGCTGCCTGACAGAAGAGGTTGGAAGAGATTATAACTAGGGTGAGAGGGAACAATACCTTCAGTTCCTTTGCCCAGATAGTTAATGTATAGTGTGAATAGCTGTGGTCCCAACACCGAACCCTGCAGACCTCCACTGGTCACTGGCTGCCATCCTGAAAAAGAACCGTTTATTCCCTACTTTCTGTTTTCTGCCAGTCAGCTAATCCTCTATCCATGCCAGTACCTTGCCCCTAACACTTTGGGCTTTTTTTTTATTTAGAAGATCCCTGTGCATCACTTGGTTATAACAATACAGGTACTCGCCACAGTCAAGGCTGGGAGAAAACATGAGGTGCTTAAAAGTCAGTGAAAAGATAGCTCCAGAAGCAGAAAACTGTGGTTGTGTCAAAGAGATTAACAGACAGAGAAAGTATAGTATTGTCACGTTAAGTAATAGTCTTCTGAGTTAATAGTTTGTTTTAAGATTCTTGGGGAGAAATACTAACTGAAGAAAACAACTTAGAGTAAATGCACTGAAATTTACCAAAAATAAACAGATGAAGGGTCCAGGCCCGAAACGTTAGCCTTTCTGCTCCTATGATGCTGCTTGGCCTGCTGTGTTATTCCAGCTCTGCACCTTGTTGTCTCGGATTCTCCAGCATTTGCAGTTCCTACTATCTCTGATTCAATTAAAGCCAGGCCAGCTGAGCAAGATGCTGTAACTTGAAGAAAGGGTCTCTATTCGTTAAGGTTTGAGTGTCTTTAAAGTAAATGCTGGGATAAAAGTGATGACTCTTTCTGATATTTGTAATGAGATTATTCCAAAAAACTCTTGTCTACTGTAACATGGTTTGTGTTTTCTTTCCCATAAGCTTTTGTGCTCTTTTGTTTACAAAGTACATTGGAAAGGCTCTTCTGTATGTTTGATAAGAAAATAAAACATGATCTATCAAGTAAGATTTTACTCTCTGTGTTTTTTCTTCATCCAGAAGTGCTCTTACACATATCTGAGTTCTTGTTTCTATCACCAGATCACCTGTGTTTCTTTCTTTACCCATCTACACTCACCACCAACAAATTAGCAATATTTTTCAATTGAAAAATTTATGTGCAAAGCCTGTTTAGGGCAATGCGAAGGCAGCAGTCGGGGTGGGGTGGGGAAGTAGAGAGAGAGAGAGGAAGGTGGAGGGGTGGCGGAGAGGATAGAGAGGCGAGGACTTTACTTGGAGATCTGACTTGTCCAACATTACCATCAGCTGAGCTCAAAACGGAAGCCATGAGCCAGAATTTTTTAAAAGTTGCTCTTATTTCCAGCAGCCATCCTCTAGTTTGCTGGAAGATTTGAAGGAAGAGCAAACAGCACGGAATGCAGGCATTCACCAGGATACGCCTGTAAGTGCTACCTTTGAGTTGTGGTGTATCACAACGTTTGAGATATGACACATACATGTTTTCCACGCCTTACTGCAAATGAACGTGGACTGATCCAGTATCTGAGGATTGCAAACAGTGGAGAACATTACACAATCATTAGCGATTATTCCCACTTCTGATTTTAAGATGGAGAAAAGATCAGTAATAGAACAGCAATCAGTCTCATCTCACCTGTGGAGATTAGGTCTTTGTCCATGGTTGGACCAAGGCCAAAGCCTGCTGAGGTCAGAAACTTAGTGGCTTTGGCAGAACACAAACTGAGTCAGTGAGATTAATGCTGAGCAAGTGCCACTTGATAGTGCTTCACTGACCCATTCTGCCACTTTGCTGATGATCTAGAATAGAATGATAAGGTGAAGACTGCTGAGTTGGATACATCTCTTTCTTTTTGTAGATAGGATTTTCCTTATTTCCACATCAGAGATTTTCCTTATTTCTGATACATTTGTCAATGTAGCTGGCATTAGTCTGACTAGAGGCTCAGCTAATTCTGAAGCTCCATTTCAGGAATATTATTGCTGGAATGTTGCCAGGATCTGTGACCTTTTCAGTATCCAATGTCGTCAGCCATTTCTTGGCATCATGCGGAGTGAATCAAACTGCTGAAGACTGGCAGCTATGATGCTGAGGCTCTCAGGAGACAAAGATGGATAATCCATACATGGCACTTCCAACAGAAGATCATTGCAAATGCTTCAGCCTTGTCCTTTTGTGAGGTCAGAGTTCAGTTGTAAGTGTATAGTATGTGACAATGTGCACATAGCATTTAACATGTGAGCTCATTAACATTCTTCCTGCACTGCTTTCAGGTCCTTGGGATGACATTGTGTACATTGATCTTTGGAACCAACAGCTTCTCTACAGCTTTTCTGGTTGCTCTCTGAAGAGACTCCTGATCTCTCTTATCTCCCTGACCACTCTTAAACCCTGCCATGTCAATAAAGGGCATCTCTGGTCCTGTCCACTTTCTGCACCATGACCTCAAGAGCTGCAACAGAACCTGGAAACCCAATCTTGCCTTATTACAGAATCTTCACTCTACCTGCAAGCCAGGCCTTCATCTACAATGTCTTAAAGCACCTGGAGTTGCAGTTACAGCCAAAGCACCCTGCTTTCAAAAGGTGCAGACTTGTTTTTAGAATAAGGGAAAGAGGAGCAGGCTATTTGGCCTCTTGAATGCTCTTCTAGTAAATGAGATTATTGCTGTCGTTGAAGGTGAAGTGAGTTGTAAAGCACAGATCCAGGAGTTTCACGGTGGTGTCCTGATTGATGTTGTTGGTGTTCTGGGGTGCCTGCCATCCTGATTCGCCCAGCAGTGTGCTGATTGTTTCTTTCGCTAGGACGAAGTTTATGGATGTAAATAGTGCTGTTACTTCAAAGAATATCATCATCTCGTCCTCTTCTATCCTGGAGTCCTTGATGACATTGAGGAATTCTTGGGATGAGTGGATGGATTGGGTAGCGTTGTCCACTAAGTATTTACAACACTAGTCACTCCATCCACTGAATGGTCCAATATGTAGATGACACCTTCGTGATCATTAAGCGCACAAAACTCGAAGAAACCCACCAACATATAAACATCCTCACTGGGATAAAATTCATAAAAGAAGAAGACAACAACCGACTACCCTTCCTGGACATAATGGTAGAACGCAAAAACAATGGGGACCCCTAGACTAGCGTATACAGAAAGACTGCACATAAAGACCAGATACTCAGTTACACTAGCACCCACCCCAACACCCACAAACGGAGCTGCATCAGGACACTATTTAAATGAGCCACAGCAGATTGCAGCAACCCAGAACTACGCAAAGCAGAACAGGAGCACTTATACAGAATCTTCAAAACAAATGGATACCCGAAAAGCACAATCCACCGTTACCTCCGAAACCGACCACAACAGGAAGACACAACATGACCAGACTCACTAATCACCCTACTTTACATCAAGGACATTTCAGAGATGACCACAAAATTACTCAGAACCCTTGATATCGGATAGACCCAAACCTACAACCCCACTACGACAGCTACTGATGAGCATAAGGGATCCCATACCCCCAACTAGCAAAACTGGGACAATATACAAATTACCATGCAAGGGCTGTGAGAAACACTACATAGGCCAAGCTGGAAGAAAATTGACTATACGGATACACGAACACCAACTAGCCACCAAGAGACACGACCAATTCTCACTTGTCTCACTACACACGGACAACAAGGGATACGAATATGACTGGGGCAACACATCGATAATCACACAAGCCAAACAGAGACACGCCAGGGAATTCCTGGAGGCCTGGTATTCCATCCGGAACTCCATCAACAAACACATTGAATTAGACCCTGTGTACAAACCACTGAGAAACCAAATAGGAAGTAATACCAACCACCCCAGCAAACTGAGGCGTATAAATAACAAGCGGGACAGAACACCAACGCTTCACTGGAGGTGCACTGATGATGTTACCTCACAGGGTGATGAAAAGTTTGCAACCAAGGACACTGGCCTGGAAAGCATGTCTACAACCTCATACAAAAACCGAGCTACAAATCTTCTTGAAAACTTTTAAAGTAGCACATGAGTAGGCCTCACAGGAACACCCATCAGTCCTGATTTTAATCACCAGCTCAGATACAGATATCTTGATGAAATCAATATAGTGATGTGAGTAATGAAACACATTCCTCTACTAATAATTTAGAAAGAGCAGCTAGCTGTTGAGAAGTGTGAAGCTACAGGGTGTTGGTTCTATGTGCTTGCTGTCCCTACCAATTTTGCTGGTGATGCAAAACTTCGTGCTGCTTTTCAAAAGAGCTGTTTTACAGTCCATTGAACTTTGCTGTGTCTACTACAAAAGACACAACATTCGTTAGCTGTATTGCATTAGCAGAATTGAGAGTTGCAGCTAGAAGGACCATTGTTACAACAAATGAGAACATTTCTTTGGATTATTGATGGATACAAAATGCATCTGACACTGTGCCAAAGTTTGTACTGCAGTAAACCTGAAACTGCCTCTCCTGATGCCAAAACAAGCTCTTGTTTCATGTGTCTATGTATCTTTAGATCTAATGAAGGAGATTTTCTGTGTCCTCAGTTCAACTGTGGTTGGCTTGTGATCTCCCTTTTCTGGGTCTCTGAAGCAGGTGCAGAACAATTGAAGACAATGATGACTTTCACTGCCACTCCTAATGCAGTACAAATAGTTGTCTGTTCCTACACAGTCTCACATGGGAGTAATGCCATTGGGTCAATCACAGCACCAAAGAATAAAACTTTAGGAAGGTTGACCTAAAGTTTGGTCAAGGAAGGAGTCTTTAAGAATGGTCTTAAAGGAAGAGCAGGAAGAGGCAACGAATAGAAGTTTAAAGAGGGTACACCTAACATTTGACTTAATTACTCAGCAAAATTCACAGACAATTTCTATTCATCATTAATTGACAACTAATCCCAATAAGTCACTAAAAATACTGAGGGAAAATTTTAAGAGCTTTGACCTTGACAAAAAAATCTTCTCGTGCTGAAAGTGCAAGCCTGAAGTTTGTGCATGGAAGTCAGTTGATTCTGTAAGAGTTTCTGGAAACATTTTCGGAGCTCACTGACCAGAATTATTGAACCTATGCCTCGCAATACACAACCCATCCAGATTTCTTCTTTGTACCTCATCCCTAGGTTAGTTAGCATTAAAAGTTCAGACTTTTGTCCAACATATTGATGGGTAGACTATAGTTTCTTGAAGCTGACTTAACACTGAAAGCTTACATCTTTATTGCCCATGATGCACATAATAAGTTCAGTATCAAGAAACTTCTTAATTATGATTCAGTAGTGCAGAACTTGGGTATTGTTGAATAGAGACATGTATATTGCTGTAAAGAGAAACACTGGCAAAGCTTTTCTTCTTGCAATCATCAGGACAAATGAAAGAATACCAAATTTGAAAGCAAATAATAGTTTATACTGCATGAGAAAAATTTGTTGATCAACTGGCAAGTAGATTATGATTGGTTGGGGCATTGCATGAAGAAGGCACCTAGGAAAAATTATTCTGCAAGATTTTGTTTTTTTAAAATGTAGCTGACTCTGGTCAAAACCTTGCTGTATGAAACAATTACGCCCCAAGGTCGTGTTTAATTGAAAAGGGCGCATAGCCTTGGTATGCTCTTTCTGTTGGAAGAGGATAGAACTCATGTATTAATGTGATTTGCTTCTAGTCATAAAATAGCTAGTCATTTCATCTTGCTCCAATCCATAAGCAGCAGAAGTGTTTTTTTCAACATCCCAAGGATGTTGCTGATAGGCCGAAAGACATTGCTTACAACACAAATGACTAATGTGGTGCATGTGTGATATCATTTATATATGTTGCAGGTTCTATTAGATGTGATTCTCTGAACAAACAGCTGTGTTGGGATTATTCGGCAAATGCTAAGAATCATTTTAACAATTAATTTAAGATCATCAATGAGTAAGCAATATGGCCTCCAGTAACTACAGACAGAATGCAAAAACATATATAATTTGCACCTTTAAACTAATGTGCTCATGACTGGAAATTTGTGTCCAACCCTGGGCACTGCAATTAAGGAAGGATCTGCAGGTTTCAGTGGGTGCAGGAAAGCTTTTACTCGAATGGTTCCAGAGGTGAGGAACTTCAGTTATGGCTAGATTGGAAAAGTTGAGGTTGTTCGTCTTGGAGTACAAAATTAAGGGGAGATTGGACAAGGCTGTTTACAATCATGAGAGCTTAAACAGAAAAGACGGAGAAAAACTGTTTCAACGTCAGTCATTTCATGGAACAATATATCATGGATTTTAACGGATTGTATATAAGATGGGCAATGTTCATTTTGGGGATCCCTAGATCAATACACCTATTTTAGTAACTGGACAGTGTGACAGTTTCTCAGGCTATCAACTCTCATCAATGTTCAGTACTTTGAGACGGAGAATCTATTCAATCAGATGTGTGCTGCCTTGAAGGCGCACCTAGGTTCTAAGACTTCTTCCCAGTTGAATAAAACACCGTTAGGTCCTCCAATCCCCATTCCTCATCCTCCACCCACCTCAATGTCCCTTCATTTCCCTATGTCACCCCTATTTACCATCATACTCCACACCATCCTCCTCCTTAGTTGTAGTCATTTGAGACAGACCTCAGGAAGCATGTTGAGGTAAAAAAATTGAACTTCTATGCCGAAGAGATCTCAGTCCTATGCATTTGATATTGAACAGAGCTCTCATTCCTGAAATTTTACAAAAACTTCAATCTCCACAAACCATAGAATCATAGAATCCTTATAGCGTGGAAGCAGGCCATTCAGCCCATCAAGTCTACACTGACCCACTGAAGAGCATCCCACCCAAATCCACCTCGCTACCCTAACCCTACATTTCCCATGGTCAATCCACCTAACTTGCATGTCTTTGGACTGTGGGAGGAAACCAGAGCACCTGGAGGAAACTCATGCACATATGGGGAGAATGTGCAAACTCCACACAGACAGTTGCCCAAGGTTGGAATGGAGAAGCTATTGTAAGAACAAGCAAAATTATATTCACCAGCTACATGAAACTATTGAAACTTAATAAACAGACAGCTAATGTATTTTTCTAAGGTACATCAGATGCTTGTCAATCAATGCACTCCAGAGGTGATTGTTTTAATTTACTAACTGAAAGCTGCAGCCTTCTTTTCATTTTTTAAAGGACTAGGAACTTAAATAATTTTGCATAATGATACATATATCAACCTTTACTTGCCCTTCCAGGTTGTTTATGCTTCCTCCATATAATTGTGGTTCTCACACTGTTTCAAGACCCTTAGAACAGCTTAGAGGGGATCTGCATGAACTCAGCCATATTATGCTTGCATTTCCTGCCCATGTGATTCACAGCCTTTTCCTCTCTCCCTAACAGAAAATATTGGATCTGCCAAAACTGGAGCGGAACTTTGAAAGCCAGATACTGACTGCTATTTTTAAAAGTCTCTGTAGTCAGGCCCCGCTCCATGAATTTCCAACCTTAAGTGTTATCATGCGAAGAAGTGGAGAAGCAATGTTGACATAAAACTGCTTCGAAGAGAAAGGGTTTTCAGGAGGAAGTTTTAAAAGGAGACATTGGAGGTATGATGAAAGAGTTCACAAACAAGTTAATTTCATGAATCATTTCTTATACATTATGAATAACCAATCCTCATTCAGAAACTAGTAAGTTATGACTCACACCAAACTATTAAGTCTCTTTCTCCCAGGAAAGCATTTCGCCAGATGAAAGTATAAGATATATCTGGAATTTTAACGGAACAATAGGGACACTCGCAGGAGTCTGAAAATTCTTGTGGACCCCACTGACTTGAATTCTTTGTGCATGCTCCTGACATATTTCTGAACCAGAGTGCAAATTTAAAAAGGGCCCTTCTGTAATGCTGAGGAGTAATAAAAAAACGCAAAGAAAATTTCATGGATTGAAGACCAAACTTCAATGTAAAAGTCCAGAAATCTACTGAAACAGACTTAAGTAAAATAAAAGACCTCTGTGATGCCAGATCAGAAAGTCAAATGCAAGTTGACAGTGTAACTGGTACCCATCTGCTCCAAATTCTTCCATAAAGACAGCAAAGAGGGTGACCTCAAAGTACAACGGGATTTTGATCAGATGGCCAATGGGCCGAGCCATGGCAGATGGAGTTTAATTTAGATAAATATGACGTGCTGCATTTTGGAAAGGCAAATCAGGGCAGGACTTATAAACATAAGGTCCTGGGGAGTGTTGCTCCTTGAAAATAAAGTTGCAGGTAGACAGGATAGTGAAGAAGGCATTTGGTATGCTTGCCTTTATTGGTCAATGCATTGAGTATAGGAGTTAGGAGACCATGTTGCGACTATATGGGACATTGGTTAGGCCACTTTTGGAATACTGTGTGCAATTCTGGTCACCCTGTTAGAGGAAGGATGTTGTGAAACTTGAAAGGGTTCAGAAAAGATTTACAAGGATGTTGCCAGGGTTGGAAGGTTTGAGTTATAAAGAGAAGCTGAATAGGATGGGGCTATTTTCCCTGGGATGGGGGAGTCCAAAACTACAGGGTATAGGTTCAAGGTGAGAGAGAAAAGATATAAAAGGGACCTAAGGGGCAATATTTTCATGCAGAGGGTGGTGTGTGTATGGAATGAGGTGCAAAAGGAAGTGATAGAGGCCGGTACAAATGCAACATTTAAAAGGCATCTGGATGGGTACAAGAACAGGAAGGGTTTAGAGGGATATGGGCCAAATGCTGGTAAATGGGAAGAGATTAATTTAGGATTTCTGGTCAGTATGAACAAGTGGGACCAAAGGGTCTGTTTTTGTGCTGCACATCTCTATGACTCTAAGAGTGCCAGCCTGAGATTAAAATTATCAGGTTTCCATTATTTTTAAAATGAAAGAGAATGTAGTATAGATAAATCTAAGCCACGAATGAACCCCAGACCCAATAACACGGCTGAGGAATTTATTGACTGGTGAAATCAATAATGAAGAACAATCATGTAGTATCATTACAGTTCCTGAAATTATAAAGCACCCATTATTTTTCTTTCAATGATCGTTTTAAATCTTGCGTGAAGCTTGCAATACAATTATTGAAATTAAACCTTAGTATTAATTTGTATGCATTTGCAGTACAGACTTTCAATGTAGGATCCAATCTATTTCATTCATTTTATAATGCAAAATATTTTCTTTACCATGAAATGCTCAGTGTTTTACTAGCCCTTTAGCATCGGCTGGAAGGTTGAAGGTTGGTAGAATGGAACAGGAATGGGTTTGGAATGCCAATGGTTTCCTGTTGCTGTGCCATTTTACCAGTGGCAGGGAAGTTGGAAGGTATGCAGGTTGTTGAGAGCTGATTGAAGCCACTTTAATTGAAAGCAAACTTTCAGCCACCTCCAGCAATAGGGCTTGCCACCACATGGGCAGAGATGCCCCAGTGAAAGCTGGCAGTCCTCCTGTTGTATCTCTGAGGCAGCGGGCTTCCTCTTTTTTTCCAGTACTCCTTGAAACACAAAGGGTATTCCTTGAACCACAGAGCATCAGCTTTGCCTCACAATGATCCTACCTTGATTACTGTGGCCTGTTTCCTTGGCTGCAATGTCTCCTAAACCTATTTACCTGCCACACCACAATGACTGAGGTACCATCTCCTTGAACCTGCAGTCTGAGCAGTGGGCCACCTTTAATAGTGACACTGCTGAATTGTTCATGTTGTGGTAGAACTGGCACCCCGTGGGACGGCTGCCATTATCATTGAGCTGGAAACAAGCAATTGGGCTGATTGCTGAGTAACGTTAAATCTCACGGGATGCACAAAGTTCTGGCCAATTGGATACAAAATAGGCTTGAAGGTAGAAGGTAGAATGTGGTGGTAGAGGATTGTTTTTCAAACTGGAGGCCTGTGACCTGCAGTGTGCCATAGGGATTGGAGCTGGGTCCACTGTTACTTGTCACTTATACAAATGATTTGGATGAAAATGTAGAAGATATGGTTAGTAAGTTTGCAGATGACACTAAGTTTGGTGTTATAGTGGACAGTGAAGGAAGTTATCTGGAAATACAGCAAGATCTTGATCAACTGGGCAAGAAATGGCAGATGGAGTTTACTTTAGGTAAATGCAAGGTGTTAAATTTTGGTAGGTCAAACCAGGGCAGGATATACACCGTCAATGGTAGGGCCCTGGTGAGTGTTATAGAACAAAGTGATCTAGGGGTACAGGTCCATAGCTTCTTGAAAACAAAGTCAAGGTGGACAGGGTGGTGAAGAAGGCTTTCGGCATGCTTGCTTTCATCAGTCAGAGCACTGAGTATAGGAGTTGGAACATTTTGTTGCAGCTGTACAAGAAGTTGGTGAGGCCACACTTGGAATGCTGTGTGCATTTCTGTTCACCCTGCTATAGAAAGGATATTATTAAACTAGGAGGAGTGCAGAAAAGATTTTTATACCTCTACCTAACCGGAAGGTTTGAGTAATAAAGAGAGGTTGGATAGGCTGGGACATTTTTCCCTGGAGCATCGGAGACCTTATAAAGGTCTATAAAATCATGAGAGGCACAGATAAGACAAGAAATCACACGACACCAAGTTATAGTCCAACAGGTTTATTTGAAAACGCAAGCTTACAGTCTTACTCCTTCTTCAGGTGTTAGTGGGTGCATTAGTATCAGACACAGAATTTACAAGTGAGAGATCAAAGGGTCACACCACTGCTGAGGATGTACTAAACCAAACCTAAGATGCTATTAAATATTTAATCACTTAGAAGGTTTTAATTGATTAATATGTGTATGTAAATCCCTGAATTCTTTTGAAGTCACTGACCTGAGAGAACTAAAGGTTTTATAAGTGTAAAGAAGAGGTGCCATTTTAGGTCAGACAATGCATGTTAGGTGTGAGGCTTTGTTTAGAATTGGTTTATGTTTTGGTTTGGAGTCAGACTGGTTTAATTTCTAAAGTAGGAATTTATAAAACGTCACATTGACTGACTGTCTATAAATTGCATGTATTTCGAACAAAATAAAATGTATCTGCAAATGCAAATTCACCCCAAAGGATCGTGTGTGCTTTGTGTGTGTGTGTGTGTGTGTGTGTACGTGTGTGTGTGTGTGTAAGTGTGTGTGTGTGTGTGTGTGTGTGTGTACGTGTGTGTGTGTGCTTT
>NC_063333.1:56456975-56489709 GCF_021869965.1 Rhincodon typus | reverse complement strand
TGTGTGTACGTGTGTACGTGTGTGTGTGTACATGTGTGTGTGTGTGTATGTACGTGTGTGTGTGTGTACGTGTGTGTGTGTACGTGTGTGTGTGTGTACGTGTGTGTGTGTGTGTACGTGTGTGTGCTTTGTGTGTGTGTACGTGTGTGTGTGTATATGTGTGTACGTGTGTGTGTGTGTGTGTACGTGTGTGTGTGTGCTTTGTGTGTGTGTGTCTGTACATGTGTGTGTGTGTGCTTTGTGTGTGTGTGTGTGTGTGTGTGTGTGTATGTGTGTGTGCTTTGTGTGTGTGTTGTGTGTGTGTGTGTGTGTGTGTGTGTGAGACAGTGTATAGTGTGGTGGGGTCACTTGTGGGGCACAGTCCCCAGACTGACTGGACACAGCTCCCAGACAGTCCCAGAATGACTGAATCCAAGAGCAATGGAAGACTAAGAGGTGAGGAATGGCAGGAGAAAACAATGACCATTTGTCACTCTCTCAGTGTAGACCTTATTGTCTATCTTTCATTTCCTACACCAACAGTTTCCAGGCTGACCAAAACCTACAAGCAGCCACCAGGAGGCAGTGGCCTAGTGGTATTACTGCTGGACTGTCAATCCAGATAACGTTCTGGGGACCTGAGTCTGAATCCTGCCACAGCAGATGGTGGAATTTGAATTCAGTGAAATATCTGGAATTAAGAACCTAATGATGACCATGCACCCATTGCTGATTGTTGGAAAAACCCATCTGGTTCACTAATGCCCTTTAGGGAAGGAAACTGCCATCTTTACCTGGTCCGGCCTACATGTGATCCCAGGCCCACAGCAATGTGGTTGACTTTAAACTGCCCTCTAGGCAATTAGGGATGGACAGTAAATGCTGGTCAGTGACGCTCTCACCTAATGAATGAATAAAATAAAGATCAGCAGGCTCACCAAAACGATTTACACTGCGACTATGATGCAATCCAAATAATGAATCACATCGTTGAGGAGTATCCCCTCCCTAAAGTTAAAGATGGACTTTAAGGGCTCTGTAATACAGTTAGCACCTGATAGGGTTAATTGACATCATGGACCAGGCACTACTCAGCAGGATCTAAAGAACTATTCCTTTGAGAAGCTAACTGCTTCGGTTTTTGAGATAGTAGGAACTGCAGATGCCTGAGAATCTGAGATTACAAGGTATACAGCTGGATGAACACAACGGCCAAGCAGCATCAGAGGAGCAGGAAAGTGTATTTATTTCAGAACCCCCTTCCCCTCCCCCATTTCTGAAGAAGGGTCTAGGCCCAAAACGTCAGCCTTCCTGCTCCTTCGATGCTGCTTGGCCTGCTGTGTTCATCCAGCTCTGCACCTTGTTATCTCAAATTCTCCAGCATCTGCAGTTCCTACTATCTCTGAAACAATTTTAACCCCACTGTGAAGCCTCTTCTAAGGATGCCTACCCTGAAGGAGTTACCCTCCTCCCTCCAGAAAAACCTCAGTGGATCTCTCTCCCACTGCAACTCTCTTGTAATCTCTTTGGCCATCCCTGCCTCTTTGACCTGTCTGTCTCCTCTCCACAACCTATCTTCTCCTCTATCCATCTTCTATCCGCCTCCCCCTCTCTCCCTATTTATTTCAGACCCCCCTTCCCCTCCCCCATTTCTGAAGAAGGGTCTCGGCCCAAAACGTCAGCCTTCCTGCTCCTCTGATGCTGCTTGGCCTGCTGTGTACATCCAGCTCTGCACCTTGTTATTTCAGATTCTCCCAGCATCTGCAGTTCCTACTACCTCTGAAACAATTTTAATCCCACTGCGAAGCCTTTTCTAAGGATGCCTACCGTGAAGAAGTTACCCTCCTCCCTCCGGAAAAACCTCACTGGATCTCTCTCCCACTGCAACTCTCTCATAATCTCTTCGGCCATCCCTGCCTCTTTGACCTGTCTGTCTCCTCTCCACCTATCCTCTCCTCTATCCATCTTCTATCCGCCTCCCCCTCTCTCCCTATTTATTTCAGAACCCCCTTCCCCTCCCCCATTTCTGAAGACGGGTCTAGGCCCGAAACATCAGCGTTTCTGCTCCTCTGATGCTGCTTCGGTTTTTGCCCTTGTTACTAAAACTATGAGGATGTGTTAGTAGCAATAAAATGAACTTACTCTTCAGTTGCACTGGGTGTCTCACAGCAGATAATGATGTACCCTTGAGGTAATTAACCGTTTGGAATATGTAAGAAACTCATTTAGTCTTTGTCAAGGCTGAGCCTATCTTCTCCCTATGATGTGTACGCATTCTTCCCCTCTTGACATCTGTAGCCTAGACTAATACCAGAAAGAAAGTTTGGTGATATCTAATAGAGTCATAGAGTCACACATCATGGAAACAGACCCTTCAATCCAACTTGCCCATGCCAATCAAGTTTCTCGAACTAAACTAGCCCCATTTGCCATCATCAATGAACATCCCCAATTCTGACCTGGTGATGGAGGGAAGGTCATTGATGAAATAGCTGAAGTTGGCTGGGCAACACCCTGAGGAACTCCTGCACAAATATCCTGGATCTGAGGTAGGTGACTTCCAACAATCACGCCACCTTCCTTCGTGCAAGGTACAACTCCAAAGAAAGAGCATTCCCCCGACTCCCACTGATTCTAGTTTTCTCGGGCTCCTTCATGCCACACTCCATGAATGCTGCCCTTATGACAAGGGCTATCACTCTCAACTCACCTCTGGAATTCAACTCTTTTGTCCATGTTTTGACCGAGGTTAAAAGTTAAAAGTAGGTCATTTGATTAAAAGTAAGTCATTGACAGTTCTGAGGAAGGGTTTTTTTTTATTCATTCACTAGATGAGGGTGTTGCTGACCAGGCAGCATTTATTGTCCATCCCAAATTGCCTAGAAAGCAGTTAAGAGTCAATCACATTGCTGTGTGTCTGGAGTCACATGTAGGCTGGTCCAGGTAAGGATGGCAGTTTCCTTCCCTCAAGGACAATGGGTTTTTCTGATAATCAGCAATGGATTCTCAATCATTAGACTCTTAATTCCAGATATTTAATGGATTCAAATTCCACCATCTGCCATAATGGGATTCGAACCCAGAACATTATCTGCATCTCTGGACTAACAGTCCTGTCATAATACCACTAGGCCATTGTCTCCCCCGATCTGTCACTGGACCCGAAATGTTATCTCTGATTCTTTTCTTCACAGATGCTGCCAGACCTGCTGAGCTTTTCCAGCAACTTCTGTTTTTATTCCATGTTCTACAAGTAATTTTGTTTTGTATCTTCACCAGGTTGACATCTCATTTTTAGGTATGCCTGGAGTTGCTCGTCTTCATTGAGCCATAGTTGATCCCTTGGCTTGATGGCAATGGTAGAGTGGGGGAATAATGCTGTGAGGTTGTAGATTGTGTTGAAGTATGATTCTGCTGCTGATGTCCCACAGTGCCTCGTGGATAGATTTGATTGCAGCCTATCCCAGTTAGCAGTGATTGTGCCATATATTATGGACGCCATTCTCAATGTGAGAGCAGGGCTTAGCCTCCAAAGGATTTGGCAGTTGTCACAATGTAATACAATTATGGAGCGACACATCTGCAGCAGGTAGATAGAGGATGAGGACTCTCTTGTTGCTTTCCTCATCATCTGCTGCAGACCCAATCTCACAGTTACATTCTTTAGAACCCAGCCAGTTCAGTCAGTAGTGGCGCGATCAAACCACCCCTCTTCCTAACCATTGTACATTCTGTGCCCTTGCCACTCTCAATCCTTCTTCCAGTTGATGCACAACATGAAATATCAATTCATTAGCCAAATGATGGTAGAAGTTTTCTTTCCTGTTTTTGTCCTGATGCCACAGGACGTCATGAAGTCTAGAATCAATGTTCAAGAGTCCCAAAGAAAATCTTTCCATCACCATCCCCTCCCTGATATACCATTGTGTCACCACATCTGGGGTTGGTGATGGTGGTGACTGAGACGTGGTCTGCATGATTTTATTCTCAGGCTGCTTTATTGCTTGACTGGATTTGAAATGCTCCCCAGATTTTGGAACTAGCCCCCAACTAGCTCCTAATTGTTGGTGAGAAGGACTTTGCAGGGTCGAAAGGGTTGTTTGCACCTTGGATGCTTCCAGTGCCAGGTCAATGGCAGATGCTTCAGCCAGTTTCATTCCTTTTCAACCCTGTTTCATACGACCAAGTGCTGTACTCAGCCATCAACAGACAGCAGTTAAACAGAGCAGGTAAGGACAGCAGAAGGAGATCAGTGAACCAGGTGGAATTTTACAATGGACGATGGTTTAATAGTCATCATTTACTAAGGCTGACAATTCCAGACTTATTAAATGAATTTAAATTTCACCAATGGCTTTGGTAGAATTTGAAGCCGTGACCACAGAGCATTTGTTTTGGCCTTCATATTACATCAGTAGTGTCACTGTGTTACTTTAAAGAACATTAAAATAAAAGTGATAACCACTACTCATTTGCAATATACAGCTCTGACTGTAGATTATGTTCCTGACTGATACCTGAATTGTCAATGAGGGCTTTGCTTCAAGTAGGTTGGATAGATAGGGTCTTGCATAAGAAAGTTAAAAGTAAGTCATGTGGACACACGTTAAGATCCTCTCCACTCTACTTTCCGACCCACTTCCCATGTGCCTCAATTCTCTCAGTGTTAAAAATGTAGCTAAGTCTCTGCAACTACACGTACAACTCCAGCTATGATCTCAACAAAGCCTGATAGCATTGCAATATGACTTCTTTATTCTTAAAACCATATTAAGTGCGCACATATTCTATAGTATGCTAATTGCGTACTATACTTGCATGTTAGCTTATTAGTCTTGCCCATCTTAAATAATTCTGATTGTCCAAGCTTCCTCCCAATTACAGTCCATCTTACCCAATCACCACTTTGTGTTGGGAATTCATATTGAGAAAAACTAGGAAGTTTTGAACTATTTGGACACTTTCTCGATTAAACCAGGTTTTACAAGGAAATGAGGTTAATACGTTAGTGTGAGCTACCTTGTAGGTGGTGGACAGGCTTTGTGGAGTCAGGTGGTGAGTTACCTGTCACAGTATTCCTAGCCTCTGACCTGTTCTTATAAACACTGTGTTTATGTGGCATGTCCAGTTGAGTTTCTGTTCAATGGTAACCCCAAGGATGTTGATAGTGATGGTAACACCATTGAAAGTCAAGGGGCAGTGTCTAGATTATCTCTTACCGGCGATGGTCATTGCCTGGCATTTGTGTGGCACGAATGTTACTTGCCACCCATCAGCTATTGGATATTGTCCAAATCTGTTGCATTTGAAAATGGACTGATTTAGTATCTGAGGAATCGTGAATGGTGCTGAATATTGTGCAATCATTGACAAATATTCCTACTTCTGAATTTATGATGGAGTTGAGGTCATTGATGAAGCAGCGGAAGATGGTTGGGCCTAGGCCACTGCCCTGTGGAAAACTAGAGAGATGCCCTGGAGCTGAGATGACTGACCTCCAACAACCACAGCCATCATCCTATGTGCCAGGTATGACTTGAAACAGCAGAGAGTTTGCCTCCTGATATCCATTGATTCCAGTTTTGCAAGGGCTCCTTGTTCTGTTCCCATACTTTAATCTTTTCATGGAATGATAGCTTTGGCATCTATCCTACTGTTTTAAAGTTTGAACGAATGTCTAGAGTCTTCCAATGACTTCAAAGTATTCTCATTGGATGTATCATTTCTATAGCCGTGCAACAAAATCCCGTTATGAATTTTTGGCTATGTTCCAAAGCTCATTAGTGAGTGTGCTCAGTTGGGATTGTTGATACAGCCATTCAAAGGAAATGCATTCTGAATGCTTGTTGAGTTCTAAACACTATTAACACATTCAGTTCAGCAGAGGTTGTTAGTACAGTCATCTAATGAAATGTAACTCTGTTTATCTTGACAGCTTTATGTCCAATCATTAGGGCTATTCTTTTTTTAAATCAGAGATAGTAGGAACTGCAGATGCTGGAGAATCCGAGACAACAAGGTGCAGGGCTGGATGAACACAGCAGGCCAAGCAGCATCATAGGAGCAGAGAAGCTGAAGTTTCGGGCCTAGACCCTTCATCAGAAAAGGGTCTAGGCCCGAAACGTCAGCCTCTCTGCTCCTATTATTCTTTTTTAAATGTGTTTTGAATAACTGTTTATCTTAACAGCGTTATATTTCAAAGAAATCCCAAAATTATTACGAGGTTCGAATAGTAAATAGTGGACATTGTGTCAGTGGGTATGGGAACGAGGGGATGAGAGAGTGCATGTAAGGGTGGGAGGGGGTGAGGGGAACATAAGAGTATGGGGGTACGATGTGGCATGCAAGCGGTGAGAGTGATGACATTTAAAGGACTTCACATTTATCTGCAGAATTAGGTTGATGTCCTTGAGAACAGATGTGAGTCTTCTAATCTGCCCACTTTTGCATTCACTCATTTCTATTCCCATCTTTGCCTTGCTTCAGAAGGCACAAGCACAAATCCAACGGGATCCTCTCCCCCAGTTCTACAGGTTGAAAATATAGTGGAGTGCAAAGTCACTTTGGTAGGGTAGCTTATAATGTCGCAAAATGGCCCAACTCTAGATTTCTGCCTCAAAGGCAAAAATTCAGACCAGGTGTCCAATGAAAGGAGACAGCCTGAAATATCAGCTCTGTTTCTATCTTGTTTCTATCTACCTGTATTTGAGTTGAACAGCCAGGCAGTTTGCATGTACTTAAATTGAATGGTTTAGCTTCTCCTTCAAGAACATTGCAGGCAAACAAACATTGCATTGTTGTATTGAATTAAACTGCAAGGTCCTGTGAGTGAAGCCATTTTAACTCTTTACTTTCCATGACAGAATTAAGAATAGCAACACAAAGTTAACATTTTTAATAAAATGTTTCATTATTGTCACAGCCTAAGTAGTATGTGTTGAAACTCTTGTCCTATTTACATATTTATTGTTTTCCTCATGCAGTATTCCTGGGGTTATAAAGGCATTATTTCATTTCCATCAACATTCCGTTACTTCTCGAGACTGGGAATCAACTTTTATGTCAATTAGGATTTTATTAAGGAAGAATATAATGATCTTTGAATTGTTTTAAATATTATACTTCTGGCATACTGCTTGGAAATGTCCCATTCAGTGACATTTCTGGTATTTTTCTTCTCTAGCACAACATAAATGCCTGGGATGCACTGAAAATTTCATACTCCAATCGTAGGGTTTCTGTCACTTTAGCATTTTCACACCCTTCCATCATTGTTGCTTTAGCTGCTATGTATTTTTTTTCTTTTTGATTGCTATGATCCTTTATCATTTGATTTGTCACATTACCAAGAATTAAGTTGGAGTCCAACTGCAATCTTTCTGTCTTGCAATTTATAACATCACTACATTATAATTACTTCTCAATTTATCTTGCAGAGTAGCATAGGAGCAATATTTGGCCAATTAACATAAAGCTAGTCTTTTGGCTGCTGCTTCTTTCTGTAGTCCCTTCAAAAACCAAGACTGCATGGTCCATTAACATGGAAGTAAGAGCAATGCATATTTCAGTGACTTTTCAGCTGAAGCATATTACTTCCATTTTGCTGACTGGCTTCCTGTACAACCTCTGCAAGCAGGCATAACCATCTGGTTCCTTCAGCCTGGCCTGCCATTCAATCTAATCATGGCTGATCGTCAACCTCAAATTCATTTTCCCATCCAATCATATCCCATGATTTCCTTGCATTCCTCAATCCTATCAGTTTCAGTCTTGATTATACCCAATGACTGAACATTCACAACATCTAAGGTAGAGAATTCCAAACATTTGAGTCAAGGAATATCTCCTCAATTAGAACATGGTTGCATGTCTAATTTTCTGCATTTGTATTCATTGAACGTACAATCTTAGCAACTCAAACACTTTCATTCAGTTTTAATAAAGCTAAGTATGCCCAAATGGAGTGTGTGGTCATGGGATGCCGTTTAGTAATATTTTTGTCAATTTCTATGAGAATGCGTTTTTGATAGAGTAAACTCCAACCTTGTTGGTAATATGTTTGCAAATCTTTGAAGGTGCAGCTACATATAAGGATTTCCTTAAACACCTTAATATATTTCAACCCATGATCAAATTCACTTTTGAGATGAAGGAGTCTAACATGCTCCCTTTCTTCAAGGTGCCTGTTGAGAAATCTGCCATTGGGTTCTTCACTATTCCCTCTGAGCTGTCTGTTCTCTTCACACATTAGCCCTTATCAGCAATTTTCTAAACAGGGCCATAGTCATTTGTTCTGATTGCAAGTTTGATAGAGAACTGGAGAATATCAACCTATCCTGTAGGACAATGGTCATCCTAACCAGATAATTGTTCACACTATATCATGCACATATCACCCTCCAATGATGGTAAACATCTTTCCCTCCATTTAGAGCACTTTTAAAAATAAAAAGCCTGCTACTCCCACCCATCTGCCTGTGCCAATCATGGAACAGCGCGGCTAGTGTAATTTTGGTGTCAATTGAGCTTTTAACAAGTTCATTGATCCTTAATTATTTATTTGCATATGGTGAATAGGCTTCTCACAC
Source organism: Rhincodon typus (assembly GCF_021869965.1). Lineage (NCBI taxonomy): Eukaryota > Metazoa > Chordata > Chondrichthyes > Orectolobiformes > Rhincodontidae > Rhincodon > Rhincodon typus. The sequence continues at coordinate 56,481,142 of NC_063333.1, read as the reverse complement.
ACCTTCTGTTATATGGTGCTGGAAAATCTGAATCTTAACCACATGCTCTCCGGCTGAAAACATACCCTGAAGGTCAGGTAACATCCATTTTTTTTGTTATTCAGAACAGGCAGACTGCAGACAATTTTCAACCAGACTGCACTGGCAAAACCTAAAGCAGGCTGTTTAGCTGTGTTTCTATAGTTGGGCAGTACTTACAGAGCAATCCCAAATGTGCTGAGTTACATTAACAACCAAGTTAAGATAACCAGTTAAGCTCATAATGTGATTCATTTAAGCTTGCTTAGAATCACACAGATGCATTCTTAGAGATATGATCTCTGTAAATAAAAGGGATATATTCAAGCCTTGTGCCCTTATTGATTTATCTGAGAGCTTGGAGAGCCAAATGTTCCTCGTTACTTTTTCCATGACAATGTTTTGGATAGTCAGACTATAACTTGCTAATCAATCAGATCCTTTTTCTCCAGTGGTACAAATTGTTATGATCATTGAAATTTAATATTCTTATGTTTGTCCTGATGAGTACAGATGAAAAGCTTTGATAATGTCTCTCTCATTTCAATAATATTCAAATTCTGTATGACCAACTGGCTGTGAATGAAATGCTTTCTCTTTCCAAATATTTTAGTTTGCCTTAATATAGTCCTTTCCTAATCCTTACCATGCATGGTGCAGCTATGTTCAGTGCATCTTGTGCTAGTGTTCCTCTTCCTTTTATTATGGTCTGTTATCAAATACCTGTCACTCAGGATGGAAATGGATTAGTGTCCCCTTATATCAGTAGAAAACTGTATGACTGCAGACAAAGCAAGTACTGACACAGTGACTTTGTTGGCCTTTATAAGATGTGACACATCTATAGCCCTTCAAATTTGACAACTCGATTTTCTTTTAAATGTAGTGCTGTATTCAGAAACATTACAATTACCAATGCCTGTATGGTAGCAGATTTCTAGGAAGCAATGAAACTGGTTAAACCTAATGATACCTTATTCCCTGCCAAAGTGAATGCAGAAAGGACAAACAACTGTTGATTGGAACCCAGACTAACAATAGTTAAAAGAAACCCAGGATCTTGGTCAGAAGGGATAGCACCTAGAGGTCCATGCTTTCAGTGCAGATCTGCAGCTGATTCAGGCAATCATGCAATACTCCCCAGCTACATGTTCTGAACACAACCATTAATGTGTCCAAACTGTGCAGGTGCCTTGGAAGATCTGGAAATAAGTTTTATAATTTATTGTTGGCCCTCTTACAGAGAGATCTGATGAATGATTCTGAAGAATGCTTGGGAAAAGGGGAGTGTTAGCTAGGAGAACTGTCTTCACAATTTCATTGTCTGCCTGATAGTTCCAGCCCAGCAGCAGCACCAGCATGACAAATCTAATTATTTTCCAGGTGGGAGGAAAAAGGAGCAACATGTAATGATAATATTGATAGTGATTTCAGACAAAAGAGTTAATGTCCTTGACCTGCCCATCTTCTCTCCACCTATCTGCTCCACTATTCACCTTCTAATACTGCCTCCCCCTCTCTCTATTTATTTCAGAGCCCCCTTACCCTCACCTATTTCTGAAGAAGGGTCCAGGCCCGAAACATCAGCTTTCCTGCTCCTCTGATGCTGCCTGGCCTGCTGTGTTCATCCAGCCCCACACCTTGTTGTCTCAGACTCCATCATCGGCAGTTCCTACTACCTCAGAATTAATGTAAGCCTGTTTATCAATCTGGTAAGTAGATGCTTTTCTCTGAGAAAACATTAGGGTCCCACCCCTCCCCTTTTTTTTTGGAGATGCATCTGAAACCCAGGGTGCAGCGAATTGACTGAGTGGATCCCACAACCATAAAGTCATTTGAGCCAATGTTGTTTAGCTCAGCACTCGCTATGTGCAATTTTTAGTTGGGATGGATGTACTTGAAAAGCTCTTGGGATAGTTGCATTTCATTGATTCTATATGATGGTGATGGATTAGAACTTACGCATGGTGATGTGCAATAGAAAGTTTAAATGACTTATCTCTTCTTTCATCCTGTTAAATCAAACAAAATCAATCAAGAATAAAATTAAGTGTTATTCTTCAAATTAAAGACACTCTCCTGGGATACCTAAAAATCACATATATGAGAAAACCAGCACTCTAGAATTCAGATGAAAATCTTCAGAAACTAATTTCCCTGTCTTTTTGATCACTCTGGGTATTTCAGCACTGTTGATCCTGCATATCCTAATTGATTCTTATTCCCAATCCTAACCACTTCCTTTCCTGATTACTACTGTGTTCCTGTTTACTTGAAATTATTATCTTTGAGTTCACTGGAATATCAACTGGAATGCATGTTAATTGAGTGTAAATGTCTGCCTGAAATTCTTAGTTTCTTAATGGATATGAAGGCAGACTGACAACATAAGATTATACTCGTATTTTACTCTATAGATCGTGTGTAAAGGTGGAGCGTGAGAAATACATAGGGCAGAATCTTAACGTCTTCGTTTTTAAACAAGGCTGGGATTATTTCCAGGTCCTGATCTTGATGGTTTTTGAAATTCCCTATCTTCCAACAATGAACCATCTTTGGGAACCACAACCAGTAAGGATAGAGGGTGGACTGCTCAGGGAGGGGAGGCACTCGGAACACCCAAGATAACGGGCAGTGAGCAACTCTGTTGGAAGCAATAGGTGCTGCTAAAACACGTGAAATCCTGAACACCACAAGATGGAGGTATCCTCTGAAGACTTCAAAATGTATCAAAATGTGTGTGGCTGCATCTGCCAGTCCAACATTTTAGAGAAGATTCCCTGCACTGAATGGTTTGCAGCCACCTCTGTAATACTTGCAGCTCCAGCAGGTGCAGTATTAAAGGAGGCATCACTGATCCTCAGCTTGCCACCAACAGGCAGCCAGTGCCAGGCTATCCCCTCAGCCAAGTGGCCTGTCCATTGCCAGTTTGTCCCGGTAGCTTCACTAATTTGCCTCTAAGTGGACTCTTAATTGCTGATGATTTGCTAGCTGCCATGGCTGGGCTTGTAACAATATTCATCAGTCAAAAACTTTCTGTCTGTCTGCACAGATGCTGTCTGACCCACTGAGTATCACCAATATGTCTTTGTATCACATTTCAGCAGCAGTTAATTGTTTGCTTTCTGTGCCAAAAATATTTTCAAGGCTTTTTTTCATGAATATTTAGTCATATTTGAGCTCAATTGAAAACAAATGCAATATCTGATCTTATATATCTGTAAGCTTGTTGCTGAGAATAAAACGGTTGAACTTTTTCTTTCTGATACTTAAAAATAAATCTGTTTGTTATAGACACTCAAACTGCTGGGAAGGGTTTCTACGTTGAAAGCTTCTTTAGGGTTTTGGAGTAGATTTGTAGCTCGGGTTGTGGGTGTTGAGGTTGTTGAAGTTGGTTGGCTCGCCAACCTGGTTTCTTGTTTTGCAGACGTTTCGTTACCATGCTGGGTAACATCCTCAGTGCAGCCTCCAATGAAGCGTCGGTGTGTTTTCCCACCTGGTTTTTAAACTCTGGATTCCGTTGAGATGGATTGCCTCACTTCCGGGTTTCCTTCGTAGTGGAATGTATATGAGGTCAAGTTCAATGTGTTTATTAATAGCATGCTTTGTGGAGTGCCATGCTTTTAGGAATTCTTGTGCCTGTCTCTGTCCCAGGATCTTGGTTAAGCTTCTTGTTCAATTGGCTTACTTGTTGTTTTCAACAAAGTTCTGCATTCACTTGATACTCCTTCCTTTAGTTAATGTCTCTTCCTGAGACACTTAAATAACTGCGAATACAACTCAGTTATTATTGAGCAAGTGTTCCTTAATCCCATATCTTCCACAGACTATTCCTTCTGGAGTTTTCTGAAACTTAGAAAATAGGTGCTGGAGTAGGCCCTTCGGCCCTTCAAGTCTGCACCACCCTTCAATACAATCATGGCTGATCATACAATCTCAGTATCCCATTTGTGCCCTCCCCCCATACCGCTTGATCCCTTTAGCTACAAGGCCACATCCAGCTGTCTCTTGAATATATCCAACAAACTGGCCCCAGCAGCTTCCTGTGGCAATGAATTCCATAGGTTCACAACTCTCTGAGTGAAGAAATTCTTCCTCATCTCAATTCTGAATGGCTTAACCCTTATTCTTAGACTCTGACCCATCGCTCTATACTTTCCTAACATCGGGATCATTCTTCCCACATCTAGCCTGTCTAGTCCCATCAGGATTTTATATGTTTCGATGACATCCTCCCTCATTCTTCTAAATTCCACCAGATACAAGCTCAGTCTAACCAGTCTTTTTTTCATATGTCATTCCTGCCATCCCAGGCATCAGTCTGATAAACCTTCGCTGGACTCCCTCAATAGCAAGAATGTCCTTCCTCAGACTAGGAGATCAAAATTGCGCACAACACTCAAGGTGTTGCCTCACCAAAGCCCTGTATAACTGCAGCAAGACGTCCCTACTCCTATACTCAAATCCTCTTGCCTGTTGCACCCGCATGCCAACCTTCAGCGACTGTTCCACCATGACGCCCAGATCTCGTTGCACCTCACCTTTTCCTTAACTGTCGCCATTCAGATAATAATCTGCCTTCCTGTTTTTGTGGCCAAAGTGGATAACCTCACATTTAGTGACATAATATTGCATTTATATGCCAAGTATTTGCCCACTCAGCCAGACTGTCCAAATCATCCTGTAGCCTCTTAGCATCCTCCCCACAGCACACACTGTGCCCCAGCTTAATGTGCTCAAAGCAACTCAGGACTTTATTCCCAGCCCTGACTGTTTTGGAGACTCTTTTATTAACAGCCCCTTACTATCTGAATGAAACCTACACATTGCACGATTTCTTCTGACTTATTACGTAACTAGATGCCTGTTCCTTGGCAACAGCAGCTTCTCTTCTCTCTTCTACTATTTTTCTAATGCACTGAACTAATTGTCTCTATGGTTCGAAAGAGCTCATTTAAGTGGATGTAAACAAAACAAATCTCCAGTCAAAATAATCTCCAGATATCCCAACAACACGCTCAAAATACATCTGGAATGGAACAAAAAACAATATTCCCCACCACCCCTTCTTAACACACACAATATGGAAATACCAATCAAACTCAAAGCTAAACATTCCTCCAATATGGAATCCAAATTTCCACGCAATCATAAGATATTATGAATCTTTAGCACAGGATATCTTACTTATCTCAGAGAAACACAAACACACTTCTAAGCCTAATATTTATTTGTAGAACATTGAAATAACTCAGAATTTTTTTTATTATGATACTTTCATGGGATATGGACATTGTGATTAAGCTGTGATCCTGAACACCCAAAATCTACTGAAGGAGAAAATAGTTATAAAGTCAATTTTGATTGGTGGAGACTTTGCCATGACAAAGCAACAGCGAACAGTATCTTCCCTAGTCTCCAAGTATTCAAGGAAGTGCAAGGTTTGAAGATATTCCTTTTGGCTGCAGAGATGGGTACCTGCCATGTATAAATGGCACTTTGAGCAAGCATAAGTGAGCCGCATTAATAGTTCAACTCATTACCATGAATTGATTGTTAGCATTTCTATTTCATTCAGAAATGTCCACTAAGTACTGCCACTCGCAGAATCATATTTAAGAGCAGGCATTGTGTATTGGGTTTTGGAAGTGTGAAATAATTGACTAAAATCTTTATCCTGGCTATTATGAACAAATGAAAGAGTACCTTTTGATTTGCATAACCAGTCACTAAGACTATGTATCTGGCATGGTACTAATTTCGTTTTCTTCATTTATGGGATATGGATGTCATTGGCTGGGTCAACATTTATTACACGTAGTTGCTCACAGAAGGTGGTGATGAACTGTGTTCTTGAACTGCTGCATTCCTTTTGGTTATAGGCACCTCAACAATGCTTAGGAAAGCAGTTCCAGGATTTTGACCCAGCGACACCGAAGGAATAATAATATATTTCCAAGTCAGGATGGTGAGTGGCAAGAAGGGGAACTTGCAAGTTGTGGTGTTTTCATGTATCTGTTGCCCTTGTCACTGTAAATGATAGGTGTCATGTATTTGGAAGGTGCTGTCTCAGGAGATTTGGTGAATTTCTGCAGTGCATTTTGTGACTGGCACACACTGTTGCTACTGAGGAGTGGAGGGAGTAAATATCTGGGGATTTAATACCCATCTTGTGGGCTGCTTTGGCCTGAATGTTGTCAAACTTCGTGAGTGTTGCTGAAGTTGCAGTCATTCAGGCAAGTGGGGAGTATTCCATCGTTTCTGAGTTAACTCGTAGACGGTGGACAGGTTTTGTGGAGTCAAGAGGTGCATTACTCACGGCAGGATTCCTAGCCTCTGGCCTGCTCTTGTACCCATAGTATTTATATTTGGCTGGTCCAGTTCAGTTTCTGGTCAATGGTATCCCGAAATTCATACAAAGCATTGCACAATTGCGCGGTCGGCAAAATATTTGGACCTACAGTAGCTGAACATCACTCAAAATGGAAAAGCTGATGGCCAACAAAATCATCCCAGCTGCAGTGCTTATCATCTGGCACCAGGACAAACTTGCCTGAACAAGCTGTTCGTGTTTCTGACAATGCAGAAAACTGCCCAGGGACAAAAAAAACCAAAGGCAACCTGACAATCATCATCCAAACATTCTCATAATCATCAAAAAAATGATGGAAAGAGTTGTTGATATTGCTGTCAAGATACAATTATCACCAACACACAGATCGAGTTCTGCCAGAACCATTTGGCTCCACATTTCATCATAGCCAGAGCCAAGCAATGAGGTAACAACTGAATGCCAGCAGTAAATGAAAGTGATTGGCCTCAATATGTGGGCAACACATACCCAAGTAACCAAAAAGCTCAAGAGAAACCATCAGTGAAATCCACTTCTTCAGCCAAGTTTTTTTTTAGTCAGTCTTCCTTATTTTTTCTTTGTTTGGTTCAGGATAGATTTTGATGTGAAATGTTGGGATAATTTTTCTATCTTACGCTAGAGCAATTTATGTTGTTGGCCGTGTTTCAGCTGCAGCTTGTGCTCAATATCGAGTTCATTTATAGTAAGCCAAAAGATCCCTAAGAAACTCATCATCACTTTAGTTTTTCTTTCTTGTTATATCATGAAATCTTTGATCTGGTTAAGTTTCCGAATAAAAGTTTTATTGGACTAAGGTTTAGGTCATAAACAGCAAACACATCTACTAAACAGCAAGTGGTTAAGCCGATAGAAGCTCTGTAGATTTACAGTACTTTCAAACTAAATAATCTTTCTTTGTACTTGGTAGAACACAAAATAATCGTTGACTCTGCTGAGCTAAATTGCAACATAAACTGGAATGGACCCAAAGTCCTAAAATGTTAAACTTTATGTAATGGTCTGATGTTGATCACATATAAAAAGGCTACTTTAATTCTACCTTGTGGAAACCTGTTAAAATCAGTCGTGAGTCTAAACTGCCGACATATTGCTCTATTCTCACTTGTCTTCTATTTTCTGAGTGGGCGACGAAAGCATCTGCCTGAAACCAGTGGGGTTCTTCTTTAAATATAATGATTAGAGGCCAATTATGTCGTTAAACCCTGATAGTAATTTTAACTGGTGACCTCAATTGGGAAGCCATTGTGGCTTTCCCATCAGGTGACAAGAGATAAGTTGTTTTACTTTTCCGCCTGGGGATCCTGCAGCCTTCTGGACTCAATATTGAGTTCAACAGCTTTAGTGCTTGAGCTCTCCCATGTCCTTAGCCTAACCCCCACACACCAGACCTTGTTATCACATAGTCTGATATTACACACGACCTATTCTTAGCCACTAACAGTCCACATTTATCGCTATTCACCCTCGTAGCCAGATTGTTATCCATTCCTTTGTCTGTCCATTTCTCTTTTTGGGCTCTATCCCCACCCTATCGTTTACTCCTTAGCCCCTCCCCCCAGCCTAACTTCTGCATATAAACTGACATTTCCGAGCTAACATGAGTTCTGATGAAGGGTCACTTGACCTAAAATGTTAACTTTGATTTCTCTCCACAGCTGCTGCCAGATCTGCTGAGTTTTTCCAGCAATTTCTGTTTTCATTACTGATTTACAGCATCCACAGTTCTTTCGGTTTTTACTTACTTTATCCTTCTAGAACCAGAAGGAACATTGACTGTTCCTTCAATCCTAAAAGGAATTATTTGGCATTGTTTGCCTCAGGCTCCCTCACTTCTCAAATACACAACATCTGCTTCAACAGGAAGCCAGGATAAAGGCGTACATTTCCTGTTTATACCTGATGCAAAAGAACTTGATTCACATCACTTCTTTCATCATCTTTCCAAAAGGTTAATTACAGAAAAACATGCAAACCTACTCAGATGTTCAAAATCTTGAATGCAGAAGATAGAAACTGGAGGACCTTACTCCTGGAGTCCCCAGATGAACATTTGAAATTTAAGAGAACTTAAGTTCCATCTGTAAGGATGTACTTTACTTCAAGATAAGTTCAAAACCACCGCTGCCACAATATTTAAAACTGGTTATGAAGATATATGATGTGAGCAGGACACCCATAATAATAGAAAGGAAACTGTCTCTACAACCAACAACAGATGATCAGTCCTTGTTATTTGTGGGTTGTTCTGCAGAAACAATTAGCCAAGCTGCCTCCTGTTGACTGCAGTAAAGCGATTCCTTTAAAACCCACTGTTAAATCTTTACTTCAACAGCAGGCCGAATGTTACACTGATAGGACTTCACCATCCAATCAATTTTTCTACAACTACTTCTATAACTACTGTATACTTTCTATAACTACTATAACTTCTTTTCTGAAGAAGGGTCTAGGCCCAAAACGTCAGCTTTCTTGCTCCTCTGATGCTGCTTGGCCTGCTGTGTTCAACCAGCTCTACACCTTGTTATCTCAGATTCTCCAGCATCTGCAGTTCCTACTATCTCCTTTCTATAACTACACATTATCCAATGGAACTTTGCATTTTTGTTTGAAACATAGAGAAAACCTGCCTTGACAAAATCAGTTCTCAACAAGCTTCTAGAGATGTTACTTTCTCCTTGATCAACCAAGTATCCTCACTTATCATTTTTCTGGATTATTTTCCACAACTCTGTCAAAAAATGATGTGCCCAATTTATGAAGTAATGTTCAGACCTATATTCTCTGATCTCATCAGAAATGGAAATCACTCCAAAGTTCTATACTGTAATTAAATTATCTCAGCCAGCATTTCTTAGAGGCACATTTTTTTAGCTGGAATATTTAACACAACTTCAAAAGCATTATTGTCTGTTTCATTCAGTCCAACCTTGAAGTCTGGCTTCAAGTCCCACCCGCTCCCAAGGTGTGGAATAAGATTTCTGAATAGCTTGATTAGAGAATATGTTCATTCCAATCTTATGACTGTGAGGCTTTTGGTTAAACAAATCATTACCTCTCAAGTGCACAGTCCACTCATTCTTTTTCTGTGGTAAAGCAGCCTGTAGCATTGAGCATATTTTGTTTTTCCTTGAGAAATGTATCTTTTGACCTTGCGAAATAGGATGATACAAAATTTAGTCAACTTTTTAAATGTATTCAAGTGTATCAGACTTGTGTTTCTGTAAAATATTGCTTCAAGTACACACTTCCTGAAAACTTTAGAACTTTTCTGGTCTTTGTTTTTCACCCTAGCAATGTACTTAAAGAACAGTACGTTGCTGGCAAAGAGTTCAAGTGGTTATTGGGTGCCATTCACATCTTATTACCATGACGTTTGCCATTTAAATAAAACTCTCACACATTCTGCACAAAAGCACTTTAACCTTCTTAAAAACCTCCTACACAGCGTGATTCTATATCCAATCTCAAATACTTGATATGCGCCTGTGATCCTGCCCACAGGCTTATCTGCCCTGTAATTTGAAAAAAAAATTTACTGAACTAAGCATGCTGACTGAAGAGATAGAAAAACAAAGCTCAAAAGACATTCAGCGCACTAATTTTGAAGCAGTTCTTGAAAGCCGAGAACTGGAGATTGTTTTCACTGAAAAGCAGCAAAATAACCATTATTGTTTTGTGTTAGAAAAAGTATTAAACTGCTTTAAGCTTTTATTTCTACCTTCACTGATCTGTCAGGTTTATCTGGATACCAGTAACTCAAGGCAGTCCCAACAATGGGGTGTACCCAATTGTTCTTTATTGACTCAATGTAAACTGCAAAATACTGCAGTAATAGTAACCCATAGAGTTTGCCTGTAGAATACATACGATCACAAGTAACCTGGTTTATGAGGACTTGTCTGAGGATCTGACCAAAACAAGTGATCAGCCTTCTCCATCCTAACCTTCAATCATTGAGCAGGCAACTCCTGTTCCTGAGCTAGCTAGCTATCACCCCACAGTATGTTCTGTTAAATACCTGTCCATGCATGCAGCCTATGTGATCAATCCTTGACACAGTCCAGTCTTCAACAATTGACCAGTTGACACTGGCAAACATCACAGTATGTCATGTCTACTGTAGTCAGTTGACCTTTCGCCCATTAGAGCATGAAACCATAAGACCAAAACAAGTAAGAACAGGAGTAGGCTGTTCGGCTCCTTGAGCCTGCTCCGCCATTCAATAGGATCATGGCTGCTCCAACATTTCTCATGTCCACTTTTCTGCCCTTTGCCCATAACCCATGACTCCCCTTCTAATCAACGATCTATCCATCTCAGTATTAAACATCTGCTTGTTTTCCTTGGACAGAGGCAGATCTCTCAGTTTTAACAAATCTTGACCCCAGGCTGGCTTGCTCACAGCTGCTCACATAAACTATTTCCTTGAGGCTTTTGTGCCGTCCAATTAACTGTATGATATTTACATAGCACAATCCTGTCTGCCACACCTTGTTGGACTGACAAGTGATCAATTATCAAATCTAGAATCTAGTTTTACCAGGACCCAACCAGATATACTGCATCACCCTGCTGAGTTACAGCACTTAATTTAAATACACATATGTGGTCAGAAAACATTGTAAAGATAAAATCACCATCCGAGTGATTGATCCTTCAATAGGACAGGCTTCATGTGATTTTTCTCATTTCGGCTGAACAAGAAATTTTAGGCTTCTTATCTACATTGCACATATAACTATAAACGAGTATACACAAAGAAAAAACCTTCTAGAGTCACCATCCCAAGAATATTTCCTCAGTGAGTACACTGACAGAGATAAGAACATGGTGAAATAGGAACAGAATACAAGTGGACATTAACATGAGTAAAAAGGGAATGATGAGTAATGATGATAGACATAGATGAAGGAGGATGAATGAAGTTTTAACATCAGCTTGTTTCTCTGTTGTATGTTCTGAATAAATCTATCTAACATGTGAGTCAACACAGTGTGGAGTTAAAGGAGCACGGCAGATCAGGCAACATCACAGAAGCAGGAAAGTCGATGTTTCGGGTCGGGACCCTTCTTCAGAACTTTTCCTGTTCCTCTGATGCTGCCTGACCTGCTGTATTCCTCCAGCTCCAGTCAGTGTTGACACTGACTCCAGCATCTGCAGTTCTTGCTATCTCTATCTAACATGTGAAATTGGAATTTAGTGGAAGTAGAAATTCAGTAGTGAGTCAGAGCTGGGTGAGTAGTATAGAATTTGTGTTTTTTATTAAACTGAAAGCAGAGTTTAGCATTCAGCTATAGTTCAGTAGTAGTCCTCTTGCCTTTGAATTGGAGACTTATGCACAGCACTTTCACTGAGTCTGGATTACTAGAAACACTTTTTGAAAATTCTGAGTGAAATCCTGGTTAGATTTCCCCTCTCTCGTGATTCATAATGCCCTCAACTGCATCTCCTGCATTTCCTGCGCTTCTGTCCTCAAAACCCGTCCCCACAATAACAGTAAAGATAGAGTCCCCTGGTCCTCACATACCACCCCATCAATCTCCAAATCCAACGCATCGTCCTCTGCCATTTTCGCCACCTGCAATCAGACCCCACCACCAAAAACATATTTCCTTCCCTACCCTATCTGCTTTCCATAGGGACCACTCAGTCCATGGCTCCCTCATCACTTCCGCACTCCCCATCAACCTTTCCACCACACCCAGCACCTCTCCCTGCAACCGCAGGAAGTGCTACAACTGCCCCTACACCTCCCCTCTCCCCACAGTCCAAGGCCCCAAACAATCCTTCCAAATTCAGCAAAGTTTCACCTGTATTTCTTCTAACCTAATCTACTGTATCTGTTGCTAACTGAGATGGTCTCCTCTATATCGGAGAGACCAAGCGCAGACACGGTGACCGATTCACGGAGTATCTGCACTCTGTATGCTCCAATCAACTCCACCTTCCGGTTGCTAGCCATTTCAACTCCCCTTCCCACTCCCTTGATGACATGTCCATCATGGGCCTCCTCCACTGTCAAAATAAGGCTACACTCAAACTGGAAGAACAACCTTTATATTCCATCTCGGGAGCCTACAGCCCAATGGCTTCAACATAGAGTTCACCAGCTTCAAAATCTCCCCACACCCATCCTCATCCCAATTCCCTTTCATCCCCACCTCCTTGACCTGACACAACCTGTCCATCTACCTTCTTACCTATCTGCCCCACCCTTCCCACTGACCAATCTCTACAAACACCTACCTGCATCCATTTATTACAATCCCACCTACTTTCCCTCAGCCTCACCCCTTCCATTTATTTCTGAGCTCCCATTCCCCCCTCCCCAGTCCTGATGAAGGGTCCAGACCTGAAACCTCAACTTTCCTGATCCTCAGATGCTGTATAACCTGCTGTGTTCCTCCAGCTCCACACTTTATTTGCCCCCTCGATTTGATTGTTAGAATTTTTTTTTTTCATTTTCACATGGTTCCTGAGGTCTTCCCATAGTGAATACTAGTTGAGTGGTCCATAGAAGAAAGGTTCATTGAGTGTATGAGTGTTTCTTAGAGCAACATATCATGGAGACAACTAGAGGACTGGCTATTTTAGATTTATATTATGTCATGAGAAAGGATTGATAAATAGTCTTGTTGGTAAGGATTGTCTTGGAAGGAATGACCACTACATGGTGGAGCTTCAAATTCAGATTGAAAGAGTGAAGACAGAGTCACATACGAGAGTTTTAGTATTAGGCAAAGGATAATTATACAGGCCTGAGGAAGGATTTGGCCCAAGTGGGCTGGGCAAAAATATTAAAAGGCAGGACAGTTGAAGAACAGTGACAAATGCTGAAGGAGATAATAAATGTCTCTCAATTAAAGTATATCCCTGAGTGGAAAAGGCATCATAAAAAGGTGAAAAATCATCCATGGCTGCACAAGGAAGTCAAGGATAACATAAAGACAAAAACTAGGGCATACCATGCTCACAGAGTTAGTGGAACTCTGGAGGATTCGGAGAACTTTAAACGTCAGCGAAGGGTTATTAAAAATGAAATCAAAACAGCTCAGATGAACTACGAAAGGAAATGAGCAAAAAAAAAACATAATCACTGATACCAAAGGCTTCTGTAAGCATATAAAAAGGAATAAAATGCTAAAAGTAAATGTTGACCCTTTAGAGGACGAAAATGGCAAGGCAATAATGAGAAAGTCAGAAATGGCAGAGGCACTAAAACAATATTTTGTCTCTGCTTCCACAGTGGAAGATAATTATTTCTTCCCAAAAACTGCATTTACTGCAGAGGAACTTGGTAAAATAACTATAACTAGGGAGAAAGTTTGACGTAAACTAATGGGATTAAAGGCAGGTAAGTCCCCAGGGGCCTGATGGCCTGTACCCTAGGGTATTAAAGGAGATGGCAGCAGAAAAAGTGGATGCATTACTTATGATTTTCCAAAATTCCCTGGATTCTGGAAAGGTTCCAGTGGATTGGAAACATGTTAATGTGACAGTCTTATTCAAAAAAGGAGAAAGGCAAACAGTGAGAAACTATAGGGCAGTTAGTTTGACCTCTGTAGTAGGGAAGTTACTGGAGTCAATCATGAAGGACTAGATAACTGAACACTTGGAGAAACAAAGCTCATTTCACCAGTGTCAGCATGGTTTCGTGAAGGGCAAGTCGTACTTAACAAACTTGCGAGAATTCTTTGAGGATGCAACCAGCAAGTTTGAAAATGGGGATCCAGCGGATGTGGTAAATTTTGACTTCCAGAAGGCATTTGACAAGGTACCACATAAAAGAATGATCCAGAAGGTTACATCCAGGAGTTGTGGTGGGGGGGATGTTAAGGGTATAGTATTGGCTTGGATCGAGGATTGGTTGACTGACAGAAAGCAGAGGGCCAGGATAAATGTGTCCTTCCCTGGATGGTGAGCTGTAACCAGTGGAATGCCACAGGATTCAAGCCTTAATTATTTACATTCTGTATAAATGATCTGAAGACAGGGACAAAGTATAACATAGCAAAGTTCAAGGATGAAACTAAAAATAGGTATGAAAGCAGGTAGTGATGAGGAGATAGAGTTTACAGATGGATATTGATAGGCTCAGAAAATGTGTCAGAATCTGGCAAATGGAGTGTAATGTGGATAACTGCGATGCTGTCCATTTTGGCTGGAAAAATAAACGGGCAAATTATTATTTAAATGGGAAGCAGATTCACAGTGCATCAGTGCAGGGGGATTTGGCCGTCTTTGTGCATGAGTCACAGAATGAGGGTATGCAAGTGCAGCATATAATAAGAAAAGCAAATGGCATCGACCCAAAGTGTTAACTCTGATTTCTTTCCACAGGTGCTGCAAGGCCTGCAGAGCTTTCCCAGCAGTTTCTGTTTTTGTTTCTGATTTACAGCATCTATTGTTCTTTCGGTTTTAAATGGAATTTATTGCAAAATGACTGGATTATAAAACTGTTATATAAAACAATTATATAAGGTGTTGGTGAGACCACACTTGGAATATTGTGCCCAGTTTTGGTCCCCTTACTTGAGGGAGGATGTCGTGGCACACAAGACAGTTCAGAGGAGGTTTACAAGGTTGATTCCAGGGATGAAAGTGCTGTCATTACAAGGAGCAGTTGAATATCTTGGGCTTGTACTCGCTGCAGTTCGGAAGAATGAGGGAGGGAATCTGATTGAGGAAGATAAGGGAGATTGATAAGGTGGACGTTAAACAGATGTTTTCCCTTGTGGACAGTCTCAAACAAGAGATTTTCGATATGAAGTGAGATAAAGTAGGTTCAAAACTGAGATGAGGAGAAACTACTTCTCTCAGAGGGGTGTGAATCTGTGGAACTCACTGCTCCAGAGTGCAGTGGAGGCAGAATCAAGCAACAGATTCAAGAAAGAAATAGATATATTTCTGCTCCAGAAGGAGGCAGCATGGATCTTGAAGGCTTAGGATTGCAGGCTTAATTAAAGATTTATTATATTTTTTTTACAGTTATTAGTCGTTGTATTTTATAAATGTAAGACTTTTATTCATTTTGTTTCATTAACATTCAAAAAAACTAAAAAAAGCCAAACAAAAATAATCACTATTTTTCAAACAAACTTTTTTTAAACGAGCTTTTCAGTGTCCACAGTGAACAGCTGAGGTTATTTTATCCTAAATTCAGAAGTTTGAAAAGATTATATGTGTTTCAGATGGACTTTTTTAACATTGCAAAAGATTTTTTTGAAATATCAAACAGCTTCTTTTAAAATAAGGAATTGTGTTTTCATTTTGGGGAATCTTACATGTGGTCGGCTCTGGAGAAGATTTTGTTTTCTTCGAGGAAATTATTGAAGAGGAGTTTTTTTTCAGTTAACCAGCTAAGTGGTTGATTTTATTTAAGTTTTATATGTTTGGCATATATTTTTAATTTTTTTCCATTTTAACATTATTTTCTGGAGGTAATGAAAGATTATTTTTCGTATAAGGTGTTATTGAAAGTTTTTTTTAGGCTTAATGTTATGAAGGACAGAGTGAGATGGCTTGTAGATTTAGAAAAGTTATTATACAGCAGGATCAGTCAGATAGATGGGTGACTATCAGTAAATGTAAGAAGAAAGTTCTAAAGTCTCCGGTGGCTATTCCTCTATCAAATAGATATTCAGTTTTTGGAACTGTTGAAGGCTATTAGTCACTCCACGGAAAATAGAAGGGGCAGTCATTATTGGACAGTTGGAATGATTATTGCGTTAGTTAGCATTTAAAAGCATTTAATAGAATTATTGTTATAGGGGACCCTCCTGTAAGTGACATAGGCAGTTCTGTGGCAATGAGTGTACATTTGGGATAGTTTGTTGGTTTCCTTGTGCTAGGATTAAGGACATCTCTAAACATTTCAAGCATATTATTAAAAGTGAGTTTGAGAAGGCAGAAATTCTTGTACACATTGGTAGAAATGACATTTTTATCAAAAGATCAAAACAGTAAAGAGTGAATTCAACAGGTTAGATAGAAGATTAAAAAATAGAACCTTAAAAGGAATAATTTCTGGTTTACTCCCAATGCCAAACTCAAACGAGGATAGGGTCAAAAGGTTGAAGGAGATTAATCAATGGCTGAAGAGCTGGTGTATTGTTCAGGGATTCAGGTTTTTGGACAATTGGAATGTCTTTTAGAATAGAGAGGACAAGTTCATAAAGGATGGATCTAACCTAACCGGAAAGACCAACATCTCAGCAGGGAGATTTATTCATTCCGTTAAAGGAGCCTTTATACTGATGGAGAGGGGGAATGGGGGTATTCCAAGTAGCAGTGTAAACAGAAGAATTGATGGGAAAGCTTCTGAATGTTGGAAGTGCATCTCAATTAGAAAAGAAAAACAAGAGATAGTCAAAGTATGTAGTAACTCTGAAGAGCTAAATTGCATTCATTTCAATGCGAGGGGTTTTAGAGGTAAGGCTGATGATCACAGGGCATGTTTAAGAACATGGAATTGGGATGTCATAACTATTACAGAAACTTAGCTGAGAGATGCACTAGACTGGTAACTCAATGTTTCAGGTTTTAGATGCTATAGGAAGAATAGAAAAGGAGGCAAGAAAGGAGAGGGGTGACATTTTTGATTAAGGAATATATTGCAGCTGTAACTGAGGAAGATATTTCTGAAAAATCCCCCAGTGAAAATATATGGGTAGAAATTATAAATAAGAAAGGTAAAATCACTTTGATGGGATTGTACCATAGGCCCCCCTATAGTAAGAAGGAAATTAAGAAACAAATATGCAGAGAGATCACAGATATATGTATGCATGATAAGATTAGAACATGGGGGATTTTAATTTTCCAAACATTGACTGGGGCTACCATAGTGTTAAAGGTTTGGATGGTGAAAAAGTTTGGATGGTGAAGAATTTGTCAAATGTGTTCAAGAAAATTTTCTTTATCAATATGTGGATGCTCCTACCAGAGAAGGAGCAAAACTAGACCTTCTTTTGGGCAATAAGGCAGGACAGGTGACTGAAGTAAAAGTGGGGGAACACTTTGGGTCCAGCCATCATAATTTTATTAGTTTCAAAATGGTATGGAAGAGGGTAAGCCTTCCATAAAAGTTAAAGTTTTTAATTGGAGTAAGGCAAATTTTAATGGTATGAGACAAAAACTTTCAAAAGTTGATTGGAGTAGACTGTTTGTTAGGTAAAAGGACTTCTGACAAGTGGGAGGTGTTCAAGAGTGTGATGACGAGAGTTCAGAGGCATTATGTTCCTATGAGAGTGAAGGGGAAGTCTGATAAGATTAAGGAACAATGAATGAGTAAAGATATTGAAGTTCCAGTCAATAATAAAACAGAATCTTATTTTCGACACAGACAACTTGATTCAAATTGAATCTCCTAACCAATATAAAGAGTGTAGGGGCATTCTTAAGAATGAAATCAGGAGGGCAAAGAGGGGATATGAGATAGCTTTGACAGATAAGGTTAAGGTTAATCCAAAGAAATTCTACAAATACATCAAAAGCAAGAGGGCAACTGGGTGAAGGTACGGCCTCTTAAAGATCAAGGAGGTCATCTTTATGTTGAACCCCAGGAGACAGGCGAGATACTAAATGAATATTTCGTATCAGTCTTTACTGTGGAGAAAGAAATGGAGTCGAGAGAATGCAGAGAAATAAACTTTGATGTTTTAAAAATAGGTCACATTCTAGAAGAGGACATTCGGGAAGTCTTA
This sequence comes from Rhincodon typus, assembly GCF_021869965.1. NCBI lineage: Eukaryota > Metazoa > Chordata > Chondrichthyes > Orectolobiformes > Rhincodontidae > Rhincodon > Rhincodon typus. The sequence continues at coordinate 56,463,046 of NC_063333.1, read as the reverse complement.
AAGAATATAAAGGTGGATAAATCTCTGGGACCTGATCTAATGTATCCCAGAATGTTATGGGAGGTAAGGGCGGAAACTGTGAGACCCCTTGCAGAAATATTTGCATCGTCTATAACTATGGGTGAGGTGCCTGAAGACTGGAGGATGGCTAATGTTGTTCCTTTGATTAAGAAAGGTTTTAAGGAGAAATCGGGGAAGTATAGACCGGAGAGTCTGACCTCGGTCATGGGTAAATTGTTGGAGGTGATTATAAAAGAGAGGATTTGTGGACATTGAAAGAGGCAAAAATTGATTAGGGATAGTCAGCATGACTTTGTGCGAGGAAAATCACGTCTCACAAACTTGACTGAGTTTTTGAGGAAGTTACTAAAAAGATTAATGATGACAGAGCAGTAGATGTTTATTTGGATTTTAATAAAGTCTTTGACAAGGTTCTGCATAGTAGACTAATAAGTAAAGTTAGGTCACATGGGATTCAGGGTGAGCTTGCCAATTGGATACATAATTGGCTCATTGGCAGGAGTCAGGAGTAATTGTGGAGGGTTGTTTTTTGGACCAGAGGCCGATGACCAGCGATGTTCCACTGGAATCAGTTCTGGATCCTCTTTTGTTCGTCATTTGTGTAAATAATTTGGATGAGAATATAGAGGGCATGGTTTATAAGTTTGCGGACAACACCAAAATTGGTGGCATAGTAGACAGTGAAGACAGTTTTTTAAGATTACAAAGAGGTCTTAATCAAATGGGTCAATAGGCTGAAAAATGGCAGATGGAGATCGATCTGGATAAATGAAAGGTATTGCATTTTGGTACAACAAACAAGAGTAGGGCTTACATAATTAATGGTAGGACCTTGGGTAGTGTTGTAGAACAGAGGGACCTAAGGATGCAGGTATTTAATTCTTTGAAGTTTGCATCACATACAGACAGGATGATTAAAAAGGCATTTGGCACGCTTGCCTTCATTGCTCAATTCTTTGAGTATAGGAATTGGGAAGTCATTATTGACGTTGTACAGGACATTGGTGAGGCCTCTTTTGGAATACTGTGTCAGTTCTGGGTGCTCAGTTATAGGAAGGATATTATTCAGCTGGAGAGGGTCCAGAAGAGATTTACCAGGATGTAGCCTGCTATGGAAGTTTGAGTTATAAATAAGAGGTGACCTGTTAGAAGTTTATAAAATAATGAGAGGTATAGATAAGAGTTAGTGGTAGTTGTCTTCTCCCTAGGCTGGGCAATTTCAAGACAAGGGGGCACTTTTTCAGGTGAGAGGAGAGAGATTTAAAAAAGACATGAAAGAAGATTTTTCACACAGAGGATGGTTCGCGTGTGAAATGAACTTCCTGAGGAAGTGGTAGATGTGGGTACAATTATAACATTTAAATGACATTTGGAAAAGTACAAGAATAGGAAAGGTTTGGAGAGAAATGGGCCAGGAGCAGGCACGTTGCACTCATTTAGTTTGAACTTGTGTTTGCCATGAACTGTTTGGACCGAAGGGTCTGCTTCCACGCTGTATGACTCTATGACTATGATTAAAAGTAGGATAAAGGACTATGGAGAGCAGGCATGAAAGTGGAGTTATAATCAGGATAAAGTTAGCCATGATCATGTTAAATGGCGGAGACAGCTTGAACAGCTGAATTGCCTACTTCTGTTCCAAATTCCTATGTTCCTATAAGTGACTATAGAAGATATATATAACATGGACAGTACATGGGGTAAGGGGATGTGAGGACTTGGAGATATTTCGTTGAGTCCCTACAGTATGGAAGCAGGCCATTCAGCTCCTCAAGACCACATCAACCCCCTGAAGGGCATCCCACCCAGATTTACACCTCCCCCACCCTATCCCTGTAACCCTGCATTCCCCATGGCTAATCCACCTGGCCTGCACATCTTCGGACTGTGGAAGGAAACGAGAGCAGTTCGAGGAAACCCATGCAGAAATGCAGAGAATGTGGGAACTTGGGTCTGAAAGTCAGATAAATTCAGAATTGTATGTACTTATTTTAACATTTGTAACTTTTGTGATGACTCCAAGAATAGTAGGGCTTGATTTTCAGCATGCTACACCTGTGAATTGTGACAATGTGCCTTCAACTGTCACAAATGAGTTGAACATTGAGGAAGTGGAAACTTTTCATGACCAGAAATACTGCCAGTTGGTTGTAGGGCACTCTCAAAGCAATGTGAGTGCAACTGATAGCCCTCAGCACTGAGGGAAAGCAGCGATGATGGAGAAGCTTTGTGCCCTAGCTGTTCAATTCTCTTCATCAAAGTTGAAGGTTCCTTCTTGCCATAGTCTGATTGTCATTTCCTGCGTTGATATCTTTCTTTCTTATCTTGTCTCTACTCATTGATTTACCATATTTTCACAAATTTCCTAATATTTTAGTTTAAAAACCTCTCCACTTCCTTAGTTATATTGCTTATTATTGGCATCAACTGAATTGTCAAAGTGAAATGCTCTATCTGAGATGAGAAATGTGGTACATGCTGAGATATACAAACTGCAAAGCAAACACCATTGGTCAGAGATCACTTTATCAGATGATGAATGCCATGAAACTACTTCTTCCCAACTGAAGCTGGGACAGGAAATCTGATGGGTCTGCTAAGAACTGTACATGCTTGAGGAAATGCACTGTTTGATATTTACTTGGCAGTGCTGCAATCATAATGTGACATGCTTTCAGTTGCACTGCATACAATAAGAATGATTACGGGTACAATATCTGAAATGCCTAAGAGTTCTTGTAGCACAGTGGTAAATTCCATACCTGTGGGCTAGAATGCAAAAGATCAAAACCCACTTCTACCAGAGGTAGGTCACAACAGGTTGACTTAAAAATATCTACTCTGTGTGCATGATATTTTCTGGTTTAGCAATAAAAGAAGTACCGCAGCTGCACCACCTTCTCCAAGACCAACTGCAACTACCATGAAGTACAGATCTGAAATATCCACTGTGTGTACCAGGCAACGATCTATGATGCGACCTGGATCTTCAAGGACTCCAAGGATGCCTTGAACTCCACATCTGCAGCCAACAAACCAGGGATCATGATGTACTGCATTTCTAGTTTATGCACTTTGTGCTTCCCCTCCCTTTGGTCTGTCAGTTGTGACACTGGAGTTAAATCTTGGCACTGAGGATACCCTCCATCATGCTGTATGCCTCTTCCATCTTCTTAATTGGAATAGATTTCAAATAAATCTAGCAACTCAAACCTGAGCATCCAGAGGAACTGTGGGCCATCTGGAGTAACAAAGGCTTATTCAAGTACAGGCTATAACCTCATGGTCTGTCATATCCACCACTCTAACATTGCCATCGAGTCAGTGAATCAACCCACATCCAATGAAGAGTGTGAGGGGGCATGCTGATCTGATATAGCTACAACTCAGGATTATTTGCATGGCAAGGAGTGGAAAAAAATATGCAATAAAGAGAGCAAAGTGATCCTATAACTGATGCATCATGTAAACGCTCTGCAATCCTGCCACTTCCAGTAACAGACAGTGAAACAAATTATACAATCATAGGGTCATACAGCACAGAAGCAGATCCTTCGGTACAACTCATCCATGCTGTTCATGTTTCCCAAACTAAACTAGTTCCTCTTGCCTGCATTTGGTCCATTTCCTTCTAAACCTTCGCTATCCATGTGCCTGTCCAAATGTGTTTTAAATGCAGTGACTGCACCTGTATCTATTACTTCCTCTGGCTGTTCATTCCACAGATGAACCACCCTCTGTGTGTAAAAGTTGCCCCTCAGGTCACTTCTAGATCTTTCTACTCTCACCTTAAAAATATGTCCTCTGGTTTCGGACACCCCTAACCTTGGGAAAAGACCCTCATCATTCACCTTATCCATGCCCCTCTCGATTTTATAAACCTCGATAAGATCATCCCTCAACCTCCTATACTCCAATGAAAAGAGTCCCAGCCTATCTATCCTCTACCTACAACTCAAACCCTCTAGATCTGGCAACATCCTGTTAAATTATTTCTGAATACTCACCATTTTAATAACATCCTTCCTATAGCAGGGCAATCAGAACTGTACATAGTACTCCAAAAGTGGCCACACCAATGTCCTGTACAAGCTCAACATTTCGTCCCAACTCCTAAATTTAATGGTCTGAGCAATGAAGGCAAGCATGCTAAATGCCTTTGTCACCACGCTGTCTACCTCTAACACAGCTTTCAAAAAACTATGTACCTGAATCCCTAAGTCTCTCTGTTTAACACACTGAGAGAGGTCCACAAATATCCCCGCCCTCAATGATGGGATAACTCAGCTCTTCATTGCAAAAGGTAACACTGAAAGATGTTCAAGTATCTTCAGCCGTTGGTCTGGAGTGGGGTTGATCCATCTCAGCCTCGTCCTGAGATCCATAGCATCATACATTTTCAGTCAATTCAATTCATTCCATGTGATTTGGGGTGGGGGGGTGGAAACAGCTGAAGGCATTGGATTCTGCAAATGCTTTTGATCCCAACAACATCCAAGACAAGTGCCTCAGAATAACCTGTGCCCCAACCAAGCTGATCCAATCCAGCTGCGAAGTCAGAATCCATCAAATATAAGGAAAGTTGTTGAGTTTTGCTCTTCACTCAAAAAGCAAGACTAATAGCATCCAGGCAATTACTGCCCAATCAGTTTTCTCTCAAACATCAGCGAAGTGATGGAATGTACCATTGACAGTTCGATGAAAAATGTGAAGGTTACTTTGATGGCACCTTCCAAACTTCTACCATCACGAGAATAAGGGCAGCAGTGCACCACCATATGCAAGTTTTCCTCCAAGTCACACATTATCCTGATTTGGAACTATAATGCTTTTTCATCAGTGTGGCTTGGTCAAAATCCTGGAACACCCCTTGCAGCAGCACTATGGATGGATCTGCACCACAAGGACTGCAGCACTTCAAGTAGACAACTCACTAGCATTTTCCGAAGGGCAATTAGTGAAGGGTGTTAAATGCTGGCCAGTAAGTAATATGCACATGCCAAGGACAAATAAAATAAATATGAAGTTCTGCATTTTAATTTAGAACCCGATTTCATATACTGTCTCAGCAGAACATCACTCTTAGTTTTAAATAGATCCTTGTTTTTGTTTGGCTTGTTTGTTTTGACAAGTGATTGACCATTTAGGGTGATATGATATTTTTCAATGAGTTTTATGAATGAGAGTTTTTCTCAGCCTGAAGTGTCTTTGAGTGAGACCTTTCTGGCTTTTGTTTTAAATTTCCATTACAAATCTGTAATCCCTGAGATCTCCCAGCAGTTTAAGAAGTTGTTCTTCTCAAGGAAACAGTGGAGAAAGACTTGGCATGGTGTGATGGCCCCCCAGCTTGGCATCCTCTCAGCCCAACGTGGCAGTCTTCCAGCGGTACGTGGTGGTCTCTCGGCCTCAACGTGGCAATTCTAGAGCAATCATATACCCTCAAGAACCTCGAGGTAAGGCCCGGTGTAGTCTGGTGCCAAGGCCAAGTGCAGACTGAAGGCTAGGTGCCAGCATGGTCTGGGTTGGAAGATCACTGTTATGAACTTTTATTTCTGCAATGCTGGGATTTTTATTTCTGTATTTTCTAAGATCTTGTAACTAAAGAAGCTCTACCTGGGTATCTTTGTACCTAAGATGATGCTGTAAATGGTGAGGTATAAACTTTTCACTGTCCTCATTTGGGTGCAAGTGACAATAAAGCTAATTCAATTCAATTCGAATTAGAAAGGTCACTGAATAAAAACCGTTAGAACTGTGGATGCTGTAAATCAGGAACAAAAGCAGAAGTTGCTGGAAAAGCTCAGCAGGTCTGGCAGCATCTGTGGAGAAAAAAATCAGAGTTAACATTTCAGGTCTGGTTCTGAGGAAGGGTCACAGGACCCGAAACGTTAACTCTGATTTTTTTTTCTCCACAAATGCTGCCAGACCTGCTGATCTTTTCCAGCAACTTCTGTTTTTGTTCCTGAAACAGGTCACTATTATTCTCTGCCTCCAGCATTTTCCCACAACCCCAATATTTGGCAGCATTTGGAAAACCGATCTATGTTATT
>NC_063333.1:56400484-56456875 GCF_021869965.1 Rhincodon typus | reverse complement strand
ATATTTGGCAGCATTTGGAAAACCGATCTATGTTATTTTTGTGGTGGTTGAATGAAAGAGATGGAGTTCTGAATTTCACTCTGGCCTTTGGAAACTGAACATCAGCCCAAAGGAGCTCCACCGAGATGGAGAGATGTCCTCTTCCCCCAGAAGGCTTGGATGTTCCACAAGCAGATGCTAAAACAAGGCAGTGAGAGTGGGTCTATGACATGGTCATGCTGTGATTCTGGAGCACAAGAACGCTGCAGATCGCCTTTTGTGATTTTATTGCAGTGACCTTCTAATTGGTAGCTGTGGGCTCACCATCCAATTCTGGTTCCTGATGCGGCTGGCCCAGTTACTGGGTTGACAGCTCGATGCCTCAGCAGCCTCTCCTGGTGGTGGGTGATGTTGAAACAGCTTCTGGGTCCTGAGGGAAATTCAATATGAGGCAGTAGGCCCTGTGGGAAGGAAGGAAAACCCATCTGGTGAGAATGTTGGAGTATTACAGGTTGCCTTTCCTGCCTGTGGAAGTGGAGCCTTCAACTTCAGTCATCTGCTACCTGCCAGCAAGAGGCTACCTTCATTTAGGTGACTTGGGAGCATAGCAGTAATGTCAAAAGGCTGGTAATTCAGAGGGCGAGGATTATTCTCAGGACAAATAGGTGCAAATCCCAACATGGTAAATGATACTTGAAATCAATGAATCAATCAGGAAACCAAAGCTATTCTTCATAATTTGACTGTGAATCTATCATTGATTGTTGTTAAAAGAAAACAATCTGGTTTGTTAATGCCATTTCTTTAGGGAAAGAAATCCACCTATTGTAATCTGGCCTGGCCTACATGTGACTCCAGATTCACAGCCATGTGGTTGACTCTTTACTGTTCTCTGAAATGACAATAGCAATTCATTCAGTTAAGGCGCAATTAGGGATGAGTAACCAATGTTGGCTACATTGAATAATGTAAAAGATAATTAAAAGAATAACAAAAATGAAGCTAGTGGACTCTTCATATGTCGAGAGAATATCTGTCACCAAGTTGTCGATCTTGAAAAATGATCTGCAGTTGCAATGTTAATTATTTGTGATGTTAATTATGCAAATCAGTTATTGCCTCTGTGAAGTGAACAGCCAATCTGCCTAGTAATTTTCCTCCTGTCTGCTGTTGGGAAAAGGCAGGAAGCTGTAATAATGCAACTATTTACCATCTTACTAACTCCACTTCCAGCAATCAGGCCAACAAAATTTAGCTGGAAAAGCTCAGCAGGTCTGGTAGCATCTGTGAAGAAAAAATCCGAGCTAACGTTTCAGGTCCAGTGACCCTTCCTCAGTTAACTCCGTTTTTCTTCTTCACAGATGCTGCCAGAGCTGCTAAACGTTTCCAGCAACTTCTGTTTTTGTTCCTGATTTACAGCATCCGCAGTTCTTTCGGTTTTCAACAAAATTTAGCACTTATTTTCTCAGATTGGTCTCCTCTGTTCTTCAAATCTCCAGTCCAATGCTGTGATTTATTCTCATGTCTGTATGTAAAACATTAGAGGGTTGTTCATTTACCATACCAGATGCAACAGTTAACAGCTTCTGGAATATTTTGTTATGTGTGACACTCATTTGTCTTGTGACATCTGTTATCTTAATATATTGACATAGAGGGTGTCTTCACTTCTGACAGTTGGAATACCAAAATGGCTCATTTTATGTATTTACCACAGTAAATTTAAGATAAATAATCAGTGTTAATGAACATTTACACAAATATTTTATATCTTGTCAAATGTTCACAAAATGATTTGAATCATACTAGTCTATTAGTGACAACAAAACCCATTTCGCACATTATTCATGACACGAGGGAACAGATCAATTTACTGTTAGGATTACACAGCATAACTTCATATAATTAGATCTGCCTGCTTCAATCGGCTTAGTTAGTTATTTTAATTAAGGATACAAAATATTTTAGGGAATAGATTGGATAACCCCAAAAGTAGACACAGGCATTCATGATTAATGCCTACCCGTTTGAACAACTGTAGGCAGCACACAAAGGCCTATTAATTGTAATGATAATAGGATACAACTAATTGCTGAATGAGATGTTGAGTGGCTATATATCACAGAGGATCTATGTCATGCAAAGCAGCCACTTGATATCATTGATCTGTACCTCTTAATGGTCATGCATATTGGGGTTACATCAGAAGGTATAGTGAAAGAGGAGCGAATGAGCAGGAGAAATCTAGAAGATTAGAGTTAAAGGGTAGACAATGTGTCCTGGTGTTCTCAAGCACAGCAGTGCAGGACATGTGCAGGAGGAGAGATGTTCTTGTCCCTTAGGAAACCATGACGCCCTCCAGGCAGATACTCAGTCGGGCAGGTAGAGGTTGCGGTCAATACAAACGATTTCCAAAAACTCACAAGAATTTGAATGAGCTCACACATGTAGAAAAGGACAATGAATGCCTTACAAAAATGGGGAAACTGACAATATCCAAGGAGAGAAAGCTGAGTTAGTTTTTTTAGGTCCAATGACCCTTCTTCTGAACTTCGAGTCACTGGACCCAAAACGTAAACTCTATTTTCTCGCCATTGATGCTGCCAGGTCCTCTCAGTTTCTCCAGCAATTTCTGCTCCTGTTTCAAATTTCCAGCATCCATGATTTGATTTCAATAAATGCCATATTTTAATCAATGCTGACCAATGAAGAAATAACTACATTATCCTTATACAAACAATATATACCAGTCAAAACGTGGCCATGTTTATTAGAACATAATTCAGTTGTCGGATTTCTACTGATCTGCACAATGAATGAAAAAAGTAGTTAATGCCTTCAAAACTCCGGGATCATTCTATGATGCACTGCAATGGCCTTCAAAAGGAATTGTTCTCCAAATTTACTTGGAGAATCTAGTAACACTGGGGAAGCTACTGAAGAATTTGGTTTTGTTAAGCTGGTGGTTGGTTGCTTTCATGAAACAGTCAAGGCACCTGGGAAGCTGAGGAGAGATTATGGAATAATAATAATGTAGACGAATAATCCAGAGTCCCAGACTGATGTTCTGGAGACATGGGTTTGAATCCATCATAGCACGTGGTTAAAATTGAGTTCAACTGAAACAAAAGTCTGGAATTAAAAGCCAGTCTAATTATAACCATGCTAGAATCTTATCAGGATCTGAGCAATGTGGGCTATGGTGAGATGTCTGACAGAATCACACAAGAGGTCAAGTGAGATGCATCTTTATGTAGAGTTTGTCTTGCCCCATCTTTTATGCTTTTCACAAGTGACATGTTGTGTTTCTCAGGCAGTGATCGGTTGCCAATTGACAATGGTTAACAGTTCCTAAGGTCCTTGTTGACGGCCCAACTTGCCTCGTTAATATTACAGTTCCAATCTCACCAAATTTGCCCAACAAACTGGACATCAGGAAAACCTGACAAGGAAACTAAAGGAGGTGTTTGGCAGGATGAGCTCATCGCTTGGTCTGAATGACCTCGCTGTTGGACATTGGGCACTGACATCGCAAGGCATGTTCTGCCGCTTACATACATGTCCATAGTCATTGACATTCAACATGTGCCAGCCTCTAAGAACCTTCTTGACACATTTCCACGTACAGGACGCTTCAGCACTTCAATGCTGCACCTTGGACTGCACCTGCAGCTATTATTTTAATGTTGCAGCAAGGACACTGTGTGCTCAGGGACACACATGACTAGATCAGGATGCTTCACTGGGCTGTTTGCTCGTTGCCATGGAGCTCACTTACTACAAGCATGTTTAGATGTTTACTGCATCCCTGCCTTGCATTGCCTTTTTGTACTTTCCCCCCTTCACCAGAGATACTTAGCTCATATTACTGTCATTTAGCTGTGCCATTTAATGCAGACACAAAGCCAGGAAGCTTGTTAAAGTTGTTAGCAGATTTCAGCCAAATCAAGCCTTTGCTCAGAGAACTACGGCACAGTAAATCAAGAACAGGATTTCAGTATGAGTCCAGCGCCTGCTCAGGGCAGTCCAATCTAGGATTCCCTCCTCATAAGGGGTAAGGAGCTGAATGATAGGCAGAATGCCACCCATCTTCACTCTTTCTGCCCTATTGTGGGATGAGGGAGGAGCGTATATTATAGAAGGTAAAAGCACAGGTATTATTACTGTTGGTGCAGGTGGGGAGGTGTCGCAAGGCAGTGATTAGGCAGCAGAGAGGGCGAGTAGTGTTAGTCATGTCATGGCTTGGGTGAAGTGGAGTTCACTTGGGAAGATGTTACAAACATTAGTGAGATTGACCTTGGTGGGAGAGGGGTACAGTAGTAGAGATAAAATGACTGTGAGGTATTGGAGAGAAAATGGTAGCACTTAAGATTAAGAAGGTTGGTGACCTTTTGTACATCCCTCCAGGTGGCTGAGACTGCACTAACTCAGATGACAGCCTTGGACCAGGCTGGCATGGTCTGCTATCATTGCCTTCAGTGCTAGTCACAGGGAGGAAGTCCCGTCTGTGTCCCACCCCATCCAGCAGGTGCTTAGAATGCTGCCTGCAATGTGGGATACCGATTTCACCCTAAACAAAAAACTGAAAAGAACCACGTATGCTGGAAGTCAGAAACAGAAACAGAAATTGCAGAATGATCTGAAGAAGGGTCACTGGACATTAAACATTAACTCTGCTTTCTCTCCAGAGATGCTGCCAGACCTGCTGAGTTTTTCCAGCAATTTCTGTTTTTATTACCTGTTTCTCACTGTCTATCAAGTTGGGGCCAAATACCAGGAATTGCGCAGGGCAACTTCAGCTGACAGTTCTTGTCTCGTGCATAGCAACATTTTAAAGAAGGCATCCTATGCTGGGATGCTGGTCATTTTCAGGCCATCTGGTGAGTGGCAAGTTGTTTGGGAGTGCACATGGTAAAATGGGGTGGATACTGAATGTGTAACATGCCATAGGTGAAGCAATGGTAAATTTGTTAAAATCTGGAGCGAAAACTCACTCGGCTTCATACCCAGAATCCCTCAAGCTCAATGTAACATGCACTCAGCCAAAAAAACTTGAGATTCAGCCATCTGGTTCTCTGTTGTCCTTTAGGGGAAAAATCTGCCACCCTTACCTGGTCTGGCCTGCATGTGACTCTAGACTCATGGCAATGTGGGTGACTCTTAACTGCCCTCTGAAATAGCCCAGCAATAAGGGATGGACAATAAATGCCAGTCCAGCCAATGATGCTGACTGACAGACAGCAGTGCACAGTTGTCAGTGAGGGTTAAATAAGCAGTTTTGCAACTGGGGCAATGCAACAACACTTAAATGTGTTCAGCCTTCAACTTAGTAGATCTATTGAAATGAGTGAATGGAAGGAGTATGGAGCTGCTTTTTTCAAAGGCAGGATTGTAGGAAGTTGGCAATGAGCCAACAGTTTATAAAATGTCCAGACTTCTCCCTTTTTCTCCTTCCCACATTTCCTAGAACATCTATAGAGACAGATTACTGTTGAGGAAATTGTTTTTTTTAAATAAACTGGAGCACACTGTCAGAACAAAACACTTTACTTAACAAATTGTGACTACTCTTTGAGAGCATATACATTAGGTCTGCTTTGCGGAACAGCTAGCTTGAAATCACTTTTGAAACCATCCTACTGGCTCTGGTAGTGAATGTGTTGCTTTTGATTGTTAACAGTTTAAAATCACAAACCCAGTTTCAAAAGATTACAGATTTGTTTTGCAAATGATGTAAATATTTTGTTTCAAGTGACAAACATCCTGCCCTGATTGTCACAGGTTTGGGCGAACAATAAAATACTAGTGGACAGCAACAGGCCAGTGTGGTCCATAATTTGAAATGGCAGCGTCTAACAAATAGTGGACATTCATGGCTCAATGGTCTATGCTCTTACCGCCTGGGGATAACGGATGTTCCTGTTATAGCCAAAGCCTTCCCTATGCGACAGGGTGTCCTGCAGAATTCACTTACTGGAAACAGCTCTTCACAACACCCATCTCTCTCAAAACCTCAAACAGAGCCAGTAAAAAGCAGGTACCAATGGATCTACAAATGATGATGATTTCTTTAAATAGAGCTGGTGACTGAAGGGGGTGAGGTGGAGTTCCTTCTTGGTGCTGAACTCTTGCTCAGTTGTGTGTGTTTAATAGAGGGCAATTTCTAAAGCAGAGAGGCTCAAAATGATGGCACTGTTGTGACATTAGTATCAGGTGATGATTGATGTCATGTTCTGCCCGCTCTGTATACCTCTAGGTCTTTTGTTTCCTTTATTTCTCCATGAGATGCGGACATCACTGTCCAAAGCCAGCATTTGTTGTCGATCCCTAATTGCCTTTGAACTGAACGGCTTACTTGACCACTTAATGAAGGCAATTAAGAGTCAATCACATTGCTGTGGGTCTGCAGTCGTGTCAGATAATGATAGCAGTTTTCCTTTCCCTAAAGGACATTGGTGAACCAGATGGGTTTTTGCAACAATTAGCTTCAAAATTGCCATTATTGAGACTAGCTTTGCTTTTTCAGATTTACTCACTGATTTCAAAAACCAGCTGCCATCATTTAAACCCAATGCCCCTAAAGCATTAGCCTGGGACTCTGGATATCTAATACATTGGTTAGCCCAGTTGGCTGGATAGTTGGTTCATGATGCAGAGTGATGCCAATGCCATGGAATCAATTATGCACCTATTGAGGTTACCATGAAGGACACTCATTCTCAACCTCTCCTTTCACCTGAGGTGTGGTGACACTCAGGTTAAACAACCACCAGTTCTCTTTCTGTAATCAGAGAGAGCAGCCCTACGCTCTGGTAGGATTACGGTAATTTTACTTTTACTACATTACCACGATTCCAACATCACCCCTCATAACACCCATGTATTAAAACTCACATAGCTGCTCTTCAGCATCTGCCAGATTGGAAGTACACCCAAGTGATGCACCATTTTAGTGCTAAGTGCAATACATAGCATCAAAACTACCCATGTCACAGAGCCAGATGTTGTGCTCTCCCTTTCATTTAATCTGTATTGGAATACATACACTGGCATCAAGATCCCTGAAAATAGACCCAAAACCTTGCTTTCAGTTCCAACCTGGTAGTAAATCAATGAAGGGCCTCACTTGTTTTGTTTTGTTACTTTTTTTTTCACTTCTATCAGTGTATCATATGGCTGCAGGAGGGAGGTGAAGGGAAGAAAAGGATTGTATAGCCGTGACATTCCAGATGTCATGGTGAGAGCAGGCTTGATGGGCAGCTAGTCTTTCCATGCCCATCAATTATGCTTATTTGTAGGGTGGAAAGAAATACAGGCAATCCAAACATAGCTTCTAACAGCTTTAATACTACCTTAAACAAAATGTGGTTGGAATATATTTGACCTTTGTTCAACCATTAACATATTTAACTTGAAAGTTTTGGGGTTAAAAAAATGCAGCAACCTTTAGTTGTCTAAAGTATATTGGCTCTAAATCTATATATAAATCTATAGCTGCCTTTGAGCTATTATAAGAATTTGAACAGAATTCTTTTTCTGCAGGCTCAATGAGTTGCAGAATTGTTTTTGCAAAAGAAGGGAATCACTTATGCAAAGGTTTTCGGTAGCTATATGATTTGAAAAACAGTAATTTAAAACTAAATTGAGGCAATATCCCAGTAGAATGTTTGGCCACTAACAAATCAGTGATTATAATATAACTCAGCCCACAGTTGAATTGTTCAGATGGTAGAGATACACTCCCCAAAGGATTACAAACATTTGGAACTGTATTAATCGGGAACTAAATTGGAGACATTCATAATAAAATTGGCATTGCAGCAGTAGAATTGTAATATCAAAGCTTCACAATTCAATAATTTCTAAATATTTGTAAGAGAAATTATTTAAAATCTACATTGGCCTTAAATTCAAAGGTCTTTTTAAGAAGTGCTTCTCAAAAATTGTTTTCAATTTAATGTCTTTTAAAACACAATCTGAATTTCCTCATCATCAGGCTCAACATTTTCTGAGCAACTCTTTGCAAGGTGATATTGTTTTCTTTTGTTTCAATGAAATGCCACTTGATCATTTTTCATCCTGTGCAAGTCCACAGTAGTATTGCATGGGAAAACATGGGTGAGAGGTCAATTTGCATTGTATAAATGTCACACTATTCTGTATTCATTCATAGGATGTGGTTGTCAATGGGTGGGCCCATACTTACTGCTCATTCCAAGTTACCATCATTGAGAAGGCGCTGGTGAACTTCCTTTTTGAATGTCTGTAGTCTATTTTCTATAAGTAGACCTACAATGTTGTTAGTGAGGGAGTTCCAGGATTCTGATCCAGTAACACTGAAGGAACAGCAATATACCTCCAAATCAGGATATTGAGAGATTTGGAGGGGAACTTGCAAGTGGCTTGTGTCTGGTGCACTTGTCCTTCTAGATGGTAGTAGTCATGTTTTTGGAAGGTACTATCGAAAGAACTTTGGTGAATTTCTGCAGTGCATCCTGTAGATGGGACGTACTACTGCTGCTCAGCATAAATGGGTGGAGAGAGCGAATGTTTATGGGTATAGTGCTAATCAAATGGGCTGGAGGTGTTGGAGAGGGGTCCAGAGGAGGTTAACAAGAATTATTCTGAGTTTGAAGGACTTGTTGAGTAGTTGAGGACTCTGGGTCTGCACTTGATGGAATTTAGAAGGATAAGGGGATCTCATTAAACTTACAGAATACTGAGGGGCCTGGATAGAATGGACAAGTGGAAGATGTTTCCACTCATAGGAGAGACTAGAACATGAGGGCACAGCCTCAGAGTAAAGGGCCAACCTTTTAGAACTGAAAAGACAAGGAATTTTGTCAGCCAGAGGGTGGTGAATCTGGGGAAGTCATTGCTGAAGAAGGCTGTGGAGGCCAAGTCAGTGAGTATTTTAAGGTAGAGACAGAGAGATTCGAAAGTGTTTGGGGGTTATTGGGAAAAGACAAGAGAATGGGGTTGAGAAACATCAGTCATGATTGAATGGAGTTTAATTCAGATAAATACGAGGCGTTGCATTTTGGTAAGACAAACTAGAGGAGGACTTACATAGTTAATGCTACGTACATGGAGAGTGTTGTCGAACAAAAGACCTAGTGGTTCAGGTACATAGTTCCTTGAAAGTGCCATCACAGGTAGACAGGGTGGTGAAGAAGGCATTTGGCATGCTTGCCTTCATCAGTCAGAGCATTGAATACAGGAATTGGGATGTCATGTTACAGCTGTACAAGATATCAGTAAGGCCACATGTGGAGTATTGCTTACAATTCTCGTCGCCCTGCATTAGGAAGGATGTTACTAAACTGGAAAAGGTTCAAAAAAGATTACAAGGATGTTACCAAGACTGGAAGGTTTGTGTTGTAAAGAGAGGCTGGATAGACTGGGACATTTTTCCCTCGAGCGTAGGAGGCTGAGGAATGTCCTTATTGAGATTTATAAAATCATTAGGGGCATAGATAAGGTGAATTGCCAAGGTCTTTTCCCCAGTGTAGGGGAATCTTAAACTAGAGGGCATAGGTTTAACATGAGAGGGGAATGATTTAAAAAGTTCCTGAGGGGCAACTTTTTCACACAGAAGGTAGTGTGTTGATGAAATGTTCTGCCAGAGGAAGTGGTAGAGTTGGGTACAAACACGACATGTAAAAGACGATTTGGATAGATACATGGATGGGAAAGGTTTAGAAGGATGTGGCCGACTTGCAGGCAAATGGGACTAGTTCAGTTGAGGAAATCTGATAAACATGGGAGGTGTTGGGCCGAAGGGTCTGTTTACCTTTTCTTAATTTATTCATTGGTGGGGTGTGGGTGTTGCTGGCTGGCCAGCATTTATTGCCCATTCCTAGTTGCCCTTGAGAAGGTGGTGGTAAGCTGCCTTCTTGAACAGCTGCTTTGGGTTGACCCACAATACCATTAAGGAGGGAATTCCAGGAATTTGACCCAGAGACAGTGAAGGAACGGTGATATATTTCCAAGTCAGGGTGGTGAGTGGCTTGGAGGGGAACTGAAGGTGGTGGTGTTCCCATACATCTGCTGCGCTTGTCCTTCTAAATGGAAGTGGCCTTGGGTTTGGAAGGTGCTGTCTGAGGATCTTTGGTGAATTTCTGCAGTGCATCTTGTGTATGGTACACACTGCTGCTACTGAGCGTTGGTGGTGGAGGGAGTGGATGCTTGTGGATGTAGTGCCAATCAAATGGGCTGCTTCGTCCCCGATGGTGTCAAACTTATTGAGTGTTGTTGGAACTGCACTCATCCAGGCAAGTGGGGAGTATTCCATCACACTCCTGACTTGTGCCCAGTATATGGCAGACAGGCTTTGGGGATTCAGGAGGTGTGTTACTCACTGCAGTATACCTAGCTTCTGACCTGCTCTTATAGACATTGTGTTTATGTGGTAAGTCCGGTTGAGTTTCTGGTCAATGATAATCCTCAGGATGTTGATAGTGGGGGATTCAGTGATGGTAACACCATTGAATGTCAAGGGGCAGTGGTTAGATTGTCTCTTACTGGTGATGGTCATAGCCTGGCATTTGTGTGGCGCAAATGTCAATTGCCACTTCTCAGCCCAAGCTTGGATATTGTCCAGATCTTGTTGCATGTGAACATGGACTGTTCAGCATGTGAGAAATTGCCAATGATGCTGAACATTGTGCAATCAGCAGTGAACATCCCCACTTCTGACCTTATGATGGAGGGAAGGTCATTGATGAAGCAGCTGAAGATAGTTGGGCCTAGGACACTACCCTGAAGAACTCCTGTGGAGATATCCTGGAGCTGAGTTGACTGACTTCTAACAACAATGACCATCTTCCTATGTGTCAGGTATGACTCTATGACTCTAAGAATCTATCTAATCATGCCTTGTGTAAATTCAAAGACAAAGCTTCCATTGTTTTCTGGGGAAAGAGAACTTGACATACTAATGACAATCTGAGGGGAAAAAAATACCCATTCTCAGTCTTAACAGAGACACCCCTTATTCTTAAACAGTGCTTTCTGTTTCTAGTCTCTCAAACATGAGCAAACATCCTCCTGGAACCCTGTCGAACCCTCTGAAGATTTGACACATTTCAATCAGATCATCTCTCATTCTTCTAAATTCCAATTGTTACAGGCACAATTTGTTTGACCATTGTCCAAAAGATAAGCACCTCACCCTGGGAATAATTAACCCAAAGTAATTTTTGTCTGATAATTTCTCTTTTTTTTCTTATATAATGTGTTTCTTTATTATTTCCATTATAGGTCTCAAGCTGTTTATTCTTTCCTCAATTCTCAAGTTCTTAAATTACATATATACAAAAATGGACTGTGTTGAAGCAAATAAACAGAAAGTTGTTAGTTTTTACAATTCAGCTGGCCTATTTCTTGGCCACATACTGTAGTTAATCACTCTGATAGCTGTATCACTGTACCTATTATTTTCTGTTCTGATTTTGATTCAGCATTTTGCAAAGATCAGTCAAATTTTCAGCTTCATCCTCTGCTGAACATTTCATTCTTTTTCTCAAGTGTTAGCTTTGTGTTTTGGATCTTGTGTTATTTATTTGTCGAAAGATGCTGATACTATTCCTCTTTCCTAGCTTGTGGTCAAGGGCATGTTTAGTTCAGAGTGGTACAGGAGTAAACACGAATGAACTTTAATAAGAAGAAGCTCCTTTGTTATCAACATGTTAATTGTCCCATGATAGCACTGAGGCACATATTAGCAAGTTATAAATTGTTACTAAGACTATTGGGAGACAAAAATGATGCATCTGTCACCTTTTGAGATTCAGGATTATTCTCCTGATTTCCCCATCTAAGACAGTGTAACTTCATCAGATTAGGTGGAGACTAATGATATCTCCGTTAACCTTTCAGAATCATTACCTCAGACAACATTGCCCTAACCGCACCAAACTTTTGTTCTTCTTAGTTAACATTTGTACATTCATTTGTACACTTATATTTACCAATATGTCATTTACGTATCCAAATCTCTGCCTTCACAAATCGAGGTGGTCTGGAAGTTTCACAAATATTCCAAAACAAATTCTCGTTTGACTTGAAAGATTGGTAGGCCTTTGACTTGAGGCCTGTTGATCTTGATTCTGAACTTGTATGGTCTCTAAATTTTCTCTCCATTGGTGGGTATTTAAAACTTGCATATCCTTCTTGGAGGACATTGTTCCTTGTAACTCAAGTGGCTGGTCCATTACCTTAGCCGGAGAACATTTCAACTGCAGAATGGCTTCAAAGAGGAATGTTTCCTTGCTAAACCAGGTATTTTCCCAATAACAACAGCTGGGGAATCTTTTAATCTCAGTCAAACAATTCCCTATGCTAATACAGGTAATGTCAATACATTCCTTCTTCTTTTTGAGTTTTGCCTTGAGTCCAGGAAGTCCAATGAAGTCTTCTCCCAGTTTCCCTTCAACTGGTTAGATAATAGTAGTTTATTCTTGGAGGTGTTGTTCTCTGATGGACTTCTCTTTGAATAGACTTGGCATAACTTGGTTTCTGCTGATGTGTTCATTGTCTCTTGAAAGAAGTTGAACCCCTTCTTTTACTTCAAGGATCTTGAGATTAAAACGTGTGTAGGGTCAAAAGTCAGAGGCATCGAGCAGCATGGTTAGCACTGCTCCAAGGACACAGGTTTGATTCCAGCCTCAGGCGACTGTCTGTATGGAGTTTGCACATTCTTCCCATGTCTGCATGGGTCTTCTCCAGGTGCCATGGTTTCCTCCCACAGTTCGAAGATACACAGGCTAGTTGGATTGGCCATACTGAAATTGTCCATAGTGTTCAGGGATGTGTAGGATAGGTGGATTAGCCATGGGAAATGTGGAGGTATGGGATATGATAGGGGGCTGGTTGGGATGCTCTTCAGAGGGATGCTGCAGACTCAATGGGCCGAATGCCTAGTATCTGCACAGTAGGCATTCTATGATAAGGTATTAACTATAAATCATATATGCATAGTCAACTCTCTTATGGTCTTGTTTTGCTGAGTTGCTTGCCTTTAATCATGAGAGTTATGCACCTAATCATGTAGTTTTCCCTCTATAGGCTGTAACATTTGTTTTTTAGCCACAATATTTGATCTGATAAGACCATGAAATTCGCCCTTGCACTAAGCTTAAAAGTAATGAGATGTCCATTGAAATAAACATATTTTGTCAAACTTGAGATACTCCAGACACTAATTTCCCCTCGAAATGTATTGCATGTCTTTTGTAACACTTCTGGTTTTGTCACACTAATGCTTTCGTGTGAGTGGATACTTAACCTTTTGCTGCTCTGAAAATGTATCCTACTTCTGTTTGTCCTCTGGACGTGACCTAATGGGCCAGGTTTTCTGAGAGTGATAATCTCACATAGACTGCCACTCTGGTCCTTTTTTTAATGAAAGAAGGGAACTCTGAATTCTGAGAAGAGGTTCTGATCATGGCACTATCAAAATGCAGAGCTGTGCTTCATTCTAATACTTCTTTTACAGCGTAGAACTATTAGAGGAAGGCAAAATATGCCACAGTTTTGCAGTAGCTTCCATATCCTGAACTGTAAAGGTTCTGACAGCCACTTTGACATCTGCTGTCAAACAGTAAGTACCTGAGCTGAGTGTGATATTAGGGTGCTGGGAGAGTCGGGTGCCAGATGGGTGGGGGGGGGTGGCAGTGTTGGGGGGTATAGAGTGTCAAGTGAGTAGGGCAATTCTGTCTCCATAACTGTTTACAGCTTGGAATCAGAAATCCATCAATCTTTACTTTAAACATAGTCAAAGATTGTGCTTCTATAAACCTCTGGGACAGAAAATTCCAAAGATGGATAATCCTCTGAGTGAAAAAATTCTGCCCATCTTTGTCCTTTATTTTTAAATTGTGCCCCTGGATCTAGTCTCCCCAACTAGGAGAAACACCTTCCCTGTCTACAATGTGTTCCCTTTAAGTATTTTGTAGGTCTCGATAAGATTGCTGTCATTCTCTAAGAATCTAGAGAATGCAGGCCCAGTTTACCCAATGTCTCTCCATAGTCCATGGTATACTCTGTATGCCAGGTTAATCAAAACACAATGATGTCTGTTTCATTGCAAACAATCACCACTTAGCAAGCAGTGCTGCAAGACCAGCATATATCTGCTCTATATCTGTGGGGACCTGTATTGTCAGAGACTGTTCTACAGATCTATACTACTTGCTGTGAGACACATTGTCTCTGGTGCAAATGCCTGGCACGTTATGGGAAGCTATCTTGATACAATGGTTCTAAGTGTTTAAAACTTTTTCCAACTGCAGAGAATCAGATGCCTATTATGCATGAGGTATGAAAGTGGTGTGATAGAATCAGCCTGATGATTGTATTGCAGGATATTTTGTTACAGAGAAAAGTAGCTTCAATTTCAATTTGAAAATAAAATTGGCCGAGTTCAGGTTCATTTGAAGAAGACCAATCTAAGCCAATTTAAAACAGTTCAAAACCTCATGCATAATAGGCATCTGATTCTCTGCAGTTGGAAAAAGTTTTAAACACTTAGAACCATCATATCAAGATAGCTTCCCATAACGTGCCAGGCATTTGCACCAGAGACAAAGTGTCTCGCATCAAGTAGTATAGATCTGTAGAACTGTCTCTGACAATACAGGTCCCCACAGATATAGAGCAGATATATGCTGGTCTTGCAGCACTGCTTGCTAACTGGTGATTGTTTGCAACCAAACAGACATCGTTGTGTTTTGATTAACCTGGCAACCTTCTCTAGATTCCTAGAGAATGACAGCAATCTTATTGAGACCTACAAAATACTTAAAGGGAACACATTGTAGACAAGGAAGGTGTTTCTCCTAGTTGGGGAGACTAGATCCAGGGGCACAATTTAAAAATAAAGGACTAAGATGGGCAGAATTTTTTGACACTGAACCAAGAGGGTGAGTAACGACTAGGATGCTACAAATTAATTGAGACTCATGTACATATATTTAGTAAAACTTGTAAGCAAACTAAGGCACCATTTGCAAATTTAGCTCACATGAATTTGTGCATCCAAATAGAATGGAAGTAAGAATGCCCACATTCAAAGAGTAAATTTTGTGCCAATTTTTGTGGTAATTAAAACATTGTCCCTTGTAATGACACTTGCAAATTTTTATTGCCATCTTTAAAGAAGTATTGACATTTATGGAAGAAACAGTGAACATCGTTCAAATGATTTTTCAGTTTAGCTCAACTTTGAATACTTATTTCATAAGAACATAAGAAATAGGAGCACAAATAGGTCATTCAACAATGTTCATGGCTATCTGCAGTAGGCCTCCACTCTCTATTGCACCAGTTCCTCATAGCCCTCAACTTCCCAGTATTTCTAAAATCAATTTTGATTTGATACCCACTACATCATGTTGTATACAATTCAATTTATTTCTATTTTTAAAATATCTTGATGGATAAAGGAAAGATTCACCATAAACTGAGATAAACTTACTTTTTCCTCACATAACCAGATTGTAAGTGTAAAACCATTCTGCGTTCTATATCCATCCAACCATTATGGTAACTGTGATAAATAGCATGTTGTATTTGTCAAAGATTTTGCCAAATTTGCCAAATCTATATTTTGTGTGTCATAGTTTCAGTATTTACTTCACAGTTAATATGAGCTTGATGTCAAGGGATGGCAAACAGTCTCCCTGGAGCTATAATGAATGTAAAAATATCTTCCAATCACACTTCTGAGGAATATAGATATCTTCTGACCTGTTGAATTGATAAGTATCAGTTATTAACAGTACTACACACCAAGGAACTAGATGCAGCTACCCTCCAGATCAATGAGCAGTTACAAACCAAAGGCAAAATAGATCATAAGGCACAGGCACTGTCCTCACAACTGTACGCACTCAATTATATAAGACAGCAATCTTCCCTAATTGCTTCAGTGGTTTCAGTGGTAGGTTTCATTTCTGCCATTAGTTACTGCGTTGAAAACTAAGAGTGGAAAAGTCAAACACTGAATCTTACATATTAAAAGCTTTCAAAATGGATTCACGTAGCATCACATGATTAGCATGGCAGTATAGTAACATTTTCAGGCAGGAGAAAAGTTCTGGTTCATCTACATACAATGTTTCATCATAGAATCCCTACAGTGTGGAAACAGGCCCTTCGGCCCACAAGTCCACACTGAATCTCAGAGCATCCCACCCAGACCCATCCCCCTATAACCGACCGAATCTACACATTCCTGAACACTGGGCTATTTAACACGGCCAATCCAGCTAGCCTGCACATCTTTGGACTATGGGAGGAAACCGGAGCACCCGTGGAAACCCATGCAGACACAGGGAAAATGTGCAAACTCCACACAGACAGTCACCCGAGGGTGGAATTGAACTCAGGTCCCTGGCACTGTGAGGCAGCAGTGCTAACCACTGAGCCACCATGGGGGGAGCATCATAGAATCCCTACAGTGTGGAAACAGGCCATTCAGTCCAACAAGTCCACACCGCCCCTCTTTCATGTATGTCTGATAATCTTTAGCAATACAGAACTTCAGTGTTGCTGAAATAGAAACATGTTGAAGGCATCGATCATCTCGAGACTTGCCATCAGAAAAAAGTGGAAGCCAGGCGAAAACAGCACTAGGAGTGCATTGCCACACCAATGCCTAATCAACTCCTTCCCATGACCACCTTTTCCTCCAAGTGAGATAGAGTCTGCAGAAGCCACATCGGACTGTACAGCCACCCACAGACTCACTCTGCAAGTGGAAGAGAGTCATCTTTGTCTGTGAGGGGCCGCCGACGATGATGATGATGTTGCTAAATTAGGATTGGTTTTGTCAAAAAATTGTATGTTACACAATTCAGGGCAATTAAAAAGAAATACCAAAGTAAAGGGAAAACAATATTTATACTGTATGAGAAGCCAGTGCTGATTGATTGGCAAGTTGACTCTGGTTGCCAGAGTTGTTGCCAAGGAGAATGCAGCAATTAGATGATGACTGATAGTGAACTGCCAAAGTTGGTTTAAATTTTAAACTAGGCCAGTTGACTTTGATTGTTCAAGGGTGCATTGCCTGGAGAAATGAACCAGAGAATAGTTTTCAATTATTTTTTGAGTTAAAACCGAAGCAGAGCACTCTTTCTGTCAGTCAGAGCCCACTTACCAACCAGTCAGCACTCTGCCTTCATATGGTGGAAATATTTTTTTTTTCTGTACTGGAGTATGTCTTCCAAATTATCCTGATGATGATAAGACAAAAATCTTCAGCAAAACGTTCTTTTTTAGCATTTCTAGTAATTATAAAATTCAAATCAATGTTAACAATAAACCAAAACCAGCAATAGGAGTCATAGCACAAAAGAGGCTCTTTAGCACATTGTGTCTGCTCCAACCTATCCACACTCATCCCACATCCCATCAGTTATTTTTTCAAGACAACATAGCATAAACAACAAAGTTTTTGTCCAACTCTTATTGAAAATAAACTGTTTATAATTTCATACTGTCCATAATGTGCAGAGTATTTCATAAATGGTAAGAAGTTAAAACTGTGGATGTACAAAGGGACTCGAGAATCTTTGTCGATAGTTCACTGAAGGCTAACATACAGCTGCTGAAAGCTATTCAGAAGGTTAATGGAATGTTAGCCTTTACTGCAAGATGATTTAAGGACAGGAGGGGTGAAGTCTTGCTTCAGTTGTATAGGAGCTTGGTTAGACTGCACCTGAAGTGCTGTGTGCAATTTTGGTCTCCTTATCTCATAAAAGGTATTATTGCTATAGAGGTAGAACAATGCAGGCTCATCAGACTTGGTCTCAGGATGGCAGGCCTACCAAGAAGAGAGGTTAAGCAATATGGGCTGGTATTCTGTAGAGTTTCAAATAATGAGTCAGACAGAGTAAACGGAGTTAAGATGTTACCCCAGGTTGGGGACTCCATGGGCTGGATAGTACACTCCTGTTCCTATGTTCCTTTGTCGTGCAAACTTCATTAAGACGTGTCTTTAAGAAGTAACTTTCATAAAAGTTGGAATTACATTGTATTAATTTTAAGTGATTTGACTGTAACCCACACAGGTAATATCTCCTACCCATATTTAATTGAGCTATTCAGCAAAGAATGGTGAGTGGAAGAAAATCTCACATAACATTCAAGTGTCATCAATAGTATTTTTTTTACTGATTTTAGGCAGTACACAAGATGCAGGCCATAGAGAGAAATGAAGGAATAAATGGTGTATATGCAATGAAAATCTTTGGAGAATTATCTGGTATTTTGGTGTGACAATATCATAAATAACCATGGTGTTGAATGTTGATTGGTTGATATTATGAGTGTAACTTAATTCATATCCAATATTCTGTTTAGATCATCATAAGTATAACTTTTTAAATCCATTTCTGGGCTTTCAGTAATCCTGGCAAAACCAAAGTTTGATATCCATCCCAAGATGCTATTTGAACTGTTGCAGTCCATGTGATGCAGATATATTTGTAGTGCCATTAAGAAGGGAAATCTAAGTTAGTTAATTACCAATATTTAAAAATATGGTCATTGATATTTCCTTTGTTGATTGGTTCTAATGCACTCGGTAGTGATTAAAGTTCTGATTACCCCACTTTATACCCATGTTTTTATTTGTTCACTCGTTGCAATGAGAAGTAGACTGGATTTCTTGCAGTTGAGCATAAGTGTAAAATATTCATGCTATTTACATTTTATTGGCCTATTCTTGGGACGGTGAGTTACAACTGTGAAAATTCCATTCCATTCTCTTGCTCTATTGTTAAAGGATTGGATTTAGAATTCTTGCATTGTGAAGATTATCTTATTCCATTGTTGAGGGATAAAGATTTAGAACTTTTATATTGTGAATATTCTCTTATAACAATGTTGAATGGTAAAGATATGGGATGTTTGTATTATAAACGTTCTCCTATTCCATTGTTGAGGGATAAGGATTTAGAATGTTTATATCATGAACATTCTTTTATTGTATTGAGAGGAACAAACTTTCGAATGTTTATATTGTAAACATTCATTCAATTCTCCAGTTGAGCTATAAGGATAAAGAACATTTATATTTTGAACGTTCTCTTATTCTATTGTTGAATGGTAAAGATATGAAATGTTTATATCATAAACATTCTCATATTCTTGTGTTCACTCCTAGAACTGGATTTTACGAATTGTGATAATGCCCTGACACTAGGGTTATTTCCACATCATCAGTCTGCAAGAATAGTTGGCAGAATTTCATCCACAATTTCCAGATATTTGTCAATAAGCAATGGTGGGAGGGATCTAATGACGAGAGGTAAATTGATGATACTATTGTTAAAAGGCAGTCAGAAGTCTTCATAAAGGCATTATGAGTGGAAGGGTTGTAACAGCGGTCAGCCTGGGAGAAACAGCTTCAGTAACAGAAGTTTCTACATTTCGGTAATACTTCCTTGAACACCTGCAGGAGTCTCAGGTTTGGAGAGAGGTTCTTTTCACGGCAAACATGAGAAAGAAGCCAACAAGCCTGACAAAGAATACATGACTGGAGATGGCTCAGGAAATTTGCAAACATAGCGTACAATGCTGTAAATGACCTTGTCAAGTCTGGCAACATAAGGAAGCAGCATGACCATAATTTGGCAGCACTGCATGACTTGTATGTTGCTCTGTGATGTGAAGTGATCTACCAACATACAACGAATGATCGAGGGATCAATGTGCACACCGGGAATCACTGAGCTTCCTCATAAAGGTGAGTTAGAATTGCTCACCCCCAACTTTTCATTCCAGCAGCAAAACCCATGGAGACAAATTTGTGGGCAATAGTAAAGTAAATGTGCATCCCTGGAACCACCATCCAATTGAGAACAGCACTCCCAAGTGCTACCAGACCAATCAATGTCAGCAACTCAGCACCCTCATCAGTACCACCACTCATCACCTCTCACGGTGTGGATGCTTCAACTGCAAGAAGAGGGGCCTCAATTGCTGAGGTACAATAAAGAAGGGATGAGTGGGTTTCAATGAAACCAGAGCTGATAATTGGGATGGAGGGGGGACTGAAGTTGAAATGATGGTCACAATTATCAGGTGGCACAATTGTTGCAAGGCAACCTCTTTGTGGGCCATAAAATGCCCAAAGTAGTAGGGTCCCCAGAACGCAGTCTGGAGAGCACAAGATTCCACTGGATGGTCTCGTAAAGTAATGGTGGTCTCCACTGAACTGAATAAAATACTTTCAGAAACAATGAAGAGTGCTTTATTTGGCCATTTAAATGGCCCAATTGGGCTCCCTGTGGCGTACTCTTTCTATTGTTGGCAAAATAGCACAGTAGTGGGAAGAAGTCAGGCACCCCAATCCTTCCTGACACCTTACTATACTTTTTAGTCAGCCTTTCCACCTCCCAGCCCATCATTAGAGGTTGGTAGGTCAGGGTTAGAAATGAAGGCACCTCTAAAGCTGAAACAGATCAGCCCCAGAATTGATTAACAGCAACCTGTTAATCATAAGTCACAGGGTTTAATGGACATTAACCATAACTTGGTTTGTGTAATGATTCATCTCTTTTGTATAAATCTATGGAGAAACTAGGAATAGAACTCATTTGAAACACATTGTATTCTATTGCTCATGTTGGTCTATATGCTGTTAATGAAGGCACATATTTACATAAATGATTTGGTTTGAAAGAAGTTATTAAGCAGTGTACCATCTCTGTATTCAGCATGTTTTGTAAGTTAAATTCATGAGAACCTGTTTTTTAAAAAATGTCCTGAGCTCTCCCCCATCAATTTCATTTTGATTTAACCCCTCCCTCTTTCGCCACCCTGCCTCCATTATCTAGTTTTGTTCCATTGTCCCTGGTGGCAACATTTGTTTCTGTTGTCAAATGGGTGGTTTGGTGGTGGGTATACCAAAAAAAAAGGACCTGAGGTCTTGTCACAGCAGGGACTGGAGTGCATTGTCTCCCCATCCAATACTATTTTGATTAAGTTTTCTCCCTTGATTCCCTGCCCAGAAATCATCTTTATGTTTATTACAGTTGTTCTGCCCTAGTGGACAGTTCTTGTCATTTATTTGTCTAATCGGTAGAGTAGGTAGTTTGTTGAGGGGATGTAAAGAAAAGGACCTGAGGTCTTGACGCCAAAGGGGCTCAATGTATTATCTCTCCCTCCAACATGAATTTGATTTCACTTTCTCCTTTGTTTCCTCAATTTTTTTTGCTTTTTGTCATAGTTATCATGTCCCTTAGTTACTTAACTCGGTGATTAGGTGATTAGGTTGTGGGTTTATAAAATAAAATCAAAAGAATAGACCTTTGGGGCTCTGTGGCACAGTTGTATTAAAGGTTCAAGTCACACTTGCCTCTGAAATGTGTCATAACATTTTTTTTTAATCTACTTCTTCTCCAGTTGACTTCTGGAGAGGGAAAGAGTCCAGACGTGAAAGGTGGAAACTCGTGTTTTTACGATACTAAAGATTTGTAATGAAAGCTATGTAAATCTCTGAAAGCCTTTTGCTGCCAAATTTAACATATGAGTATCACTAGATGAATCACTGTAAAGTTCCAGCCATTATCTCTGCAGTTTAACTTTGAAGTTACACCCTACTGCAAGCATAGGCTATTTCCTTTGGTTCTACTGTTCCTAACAAGGTGAAATAACTTCATATGATCTACATTATCAAGTCTGTTCAGAAACCTAAAAGGAACAATGGTATATCACCTCTTGGCATTCTCTTTTCCTGTGAGAACTTACCAATTTACAGAATCACTCACATCATCCAATCCCTTCATCACCTCAATCATTCTTGTTGCTCTTTCCTGTAGCCTTTCAATAGATTCAATATCCTTTTTTGTACTGTGGCGACCAGAACTGTACACAGTTCTGCCACATCAGTGCAGAAGTATAATGGAAACGGGTTACAATGGTAAAATAATTATTTGGTGTCACAGAACAGTGCTCCTCATTGTCAAACAAAATAGATCAATTTGTGTTTCAACACATTGAAATATATAATGTGCAGGGATGGATGAAATACACAATGCTTTATAAAAACTGCCTATAATGTTTAATTCCTTCTTATTTTGGAACATTTTTGATTGCATTCATAACAGTATGAAGCTAGAGTAAAAGGTTTACTCAACATAGTATAGCAACAGAGGCTAACCAAATATAACCCTAAACATTGAACTGAAGTTAGCTTTTGAATGCAATACTTGAATTTATTAACAGCTTTGCAATGAATTACTAGTTTCCAGTATGCAGTTAGTTTTCATATTGCCAGTAAAATGCAGAAAAAAAATGATAAATGATCTTCTGGAGCATAATGAAGAAATGTTCTGCATTTAACACAGCCAAAATATTTAAAGCTATTTCACTTTCAGCCGATCTTTTTCATTAAGTTTCTTACTGGAATACTTTACTTTTTGTTCTCATAAAATAAATCTTTCTCAATTAGATGCATCCTAAGGAATTCATTAAGAAAATTAATTATGCAAATGCTGTGACTCCTTGGCTCACTGAGCTGATTCGTTAGTTCACAGACATTTCATTACTTTTCTGGGTAATATCATCAGTGCAGCCTCCAATGAAGCACTGTTGTGTTTTCCCGCCTGTAATTTAAACTCTGGGGTCCTTTGGATTTGATTATCTCCTTTCCAGTTTTCCTTTGCAGTAGTGTATATATAGGGTCTGGTTCTATGTGTTTGTTGATGGCCTCTTTTTGGTGGAGAACGAGGCCTCTAGGAATTCCCGTGCTTGTCTCTGTTTGGCCTGTCCTAGGATTCTAGTATTGTCCCAATCGAACTCGTGGTTCTCCTTATCCGTGTGAATGGAGACGAGTGAGTATTGGTCGTGTCTTTTTGTTGCTAGTTGATGTTCATGTACCCTTGTGGCCAATTTTCTTCCTGTCTGTCCAATGTAATGTTTGTTGCAGTCCTTGCATGAAATTTTGTATATTACATTGATTCTGTCCATTATGGGTAAGGGGTCTTTATTTCAAGTTAGCAGTTGGCATAGTGTACCGGAAATGAGGTAATCAAATCCAACAGACCCCAGAGTTTAAATACCAGACGAGAAAACACAACAGCGCTTCATCGGAGGCTGCACTGATGGTATTACCCAGCAGGGTGACGAAGCGTCTGCGAACTAACGAACCAGCTCAGCGAGCCAACCAATCACAGCATCCACAACCCAAGCTACAGATCTACTCAAAAACCTTAATTTTGTAAATATTCCAGAAACTGATAGGAACACAGGAGTAGATCAATTAGCCCCCATAAGCCTATTCTGACATTCCATGAAAAAGAGGCTAATCTCTGGCAGAATAGTATTTGGTTAGTGATGCTAGTTAAAACATGTCAGGTGGCACGATGGCTCAGTGGTTAGCACTGCTGCCTCATGGTGCCAGGGACCCGGGTTCAATTCCACCCTCGGGTGACTGTCAGTGTGGAGTATGCACATTCTCCTCGTGTCTGCATGGGTTTCCTCCGGGTGCTCCGGTTTCCTCCCACAGTCCAAAAGATGGGCAGGGTAGGTGGATTGGCCATGCTAAATTGCCCATAGCACCCAGGGATATTTAGGTTAGGTTAGGTGGGGTTAGAAATGGGAAAATGCAGGGTTAGAGGAATAGGTCTGGGTGGGATGCTCTTCAGAATGGTGGTGTGGACTCATTGGGCTGAATGGCCTATTTCCACACTGTAGGCATTCTATGATATAACAAGATTCAAGGGGGAACATCGCTTTGGCTCATAAAGCAGAACCATCACTGTAATAATTGCAGGATTACAACCTTTACCACAGGAAAACTAACATCGGGTAAACAAAGTCAAGGAGTTAAATGCCTGGCACAAAAATTGGTGTGGAATGAATTGGTTTAAGTTCATGGGGCACTGGCACCAAGGCTGGGTGGAAGGAAACTGCACTAGTAAGATGCATTCACTTGAACCATGCTGGGAACAGTGGGCCCAGGCGAATCAAATCACTAGGGGTGTAGAGGGGTCTTTAGACTAAACTGAGGGGGTTCATGAAAGGGGAAATGTAGACTTACAAAGCAGAAGGATATGGCAACATCGCACAAAACGATATCTAAAAAATGAATAAGGAACAAGAAAATCTTTGAGAGTAAACTTTCAAGTAACATTAAGACAGATAGCAAGAGTTTCTTTAAATATGTAAAAAGGAAGAGGCAATCGAAGTTAAAATAGGCCCCTTAGAGGATGAGGCTAGAGTAATGATAATGGGGTGCGAGAAAAAGGCAGAGGAGATGAATAAATACTTTGCATCAGTTTTCACAATGGAATATACAAATAGTAAATCCAAAAAAATGTAATCAGGAACGAAAGGGGGAGGAAATAAAATGCAATAACTATCACTGGAAGAAAGTATACTCAGGGAATTAGTGACGCTAAAGGCTGACAGGTCAGTTTACTTAACATCTGTCATTAGAAAATATTAGAGTCTACAATAAAGGATATATAGCAGAGCATTTAGAAGCACATAATATGTTCAAGAGGAATAAGCATAACTTCATGAAAAGGAAATGGTGCCTGGCAAATTCATTACAGTTGTTTGAGGTGAAAAGCAGGGTAGATAAAGGAGACAAAAGCAGAAGTTGCTCGAGAAGCTCAGCAGGTCTGGCAGCATCTGTGAAGAAAAAATCAGAGTTAACGTTTCAGGTCTGGTGACCCTTCCTCAGATAAAGGGGAACTTGTAGATGTAATATATTTAAATTTCAAGAAGGCATTAAATTAGGCACTTCACATAAGGCTACTGAAAAAGATATGAAACCATGGTTCTTGGGGGAGGTAGTATATTATCATGGATAGAGAATTGGTTAATAATGGAGGGCAGAGAGTTAGGATAAAGGGAAGGTTTTTAGGTGGGTAACCTGTAACTAGTGGATTGCTACAGAGATCAGTGCTAGTGCTACATTAATTGTAGTATACATTCATGGCTTGGATAACAAAGTAAATGTACTATTGCCAAGTTTGCAGATTATGCAAAATAAGTGAGGAAACAAATGGTGAGGGTAACACAAAAGTCTGTAAAGAGATATAGATATGTCAAGTGAATGGGCAAAAACTTAGAAGATGAAGTGTAATGTAGGGAAACACAAGATAATGCACTTTGGCAAGAAAAATATTAGGGCTGAATATTGTTTTGATTGAGAAAGTCTGCAGAAAGCTGCAAAGAGGGTTTTTGGGTCCTCATGGGAAAATCATAAAAAGCTAGCATCCATTTTCAGCAGGTAATAAGAAAAGCAAATGCAATGTTGGCCTCTATTTGAAAGGGAATGGTGTATCAAAATAGGAAAGTCTTGCTAAAACTATACAAGG
Organism: Rhincodon typus; assembly: GCF_021869965.1. Lineage (NCBI taxonomy): Eukaryota > Metazoa > Chordata > Chondrichthyes > Orectolobiformes > Rhincodontidae > Rhincodon > Rhincodon typus. The sequence continues at coordinate 56,431,556 of NC_063333.1, read as the reverse complement.
TACTAAACAGACCACAGCTGGAATACTGTGAACAAATTCGGTCCCTTATCTAAGGAAAGATATACCTGCATTGGTGGCAGTCCAAAGGACGTTCAATAGGCTGTTCTGAGGAACAGAGGGATTTTCTTATAAGGAAAGATCGAGAAAGGTTAACTTGTACCCACTGGACTTTAGAAGCATGAAAGGTGACTTTATTAAATCAAATACAATTCTTAGGAAACATGACAGGGTAGATGTGGAGTGGTTGTTTCCCCTTGTGGAAGAGTCTGGGTCCAGAGAGCATCATTTCAGAGGAAGGGGTGGCCCAGTTAAGACAGAGATGAGGAGGAATTTCTTCTCCAGAGGGTGCATTGTGAAGTTTATTCAAGACTGAGATAAACAAATGTAAGATCTGTAAGGGAATCAAGTGTTACGGGGATACGGCAGAAAAGTGGTGTTGATAATATGATCTAGTTGAATGGCAAAGTAGACTCACTGGTCTAAATTTTTTTTTATTTATACATGAGATGAGGGCATTGCTGGCTAGGTAGCATTTATTGTCCATCCCTAATTGCCCAGAGGGCAGTTCAGAGTCAACTACATTGCTGTGGGTCTGGAGTCACATGTAGGCCAGTCCAGGTAAGGATGGCAGTTTCCTTCCCTGAAGGACATTAGTGAACCAGATGGGTTTTTCCTGACAATCAACAATGGATTCACAGTCGTCATTAGATTTGTAATTCCAGACATTTATTGATTTCAAATTCCACCATCTGCCATGGTGGGAGTTGAACCCAGGTCCCTGGAGTGTTATCGGGGTATCTGGATTAACAGTCCAGCGATAATACCATTTGACCATCACCACCCCCTTAATGGCCTATGTCTGCTCCTATGTCTTATGGTCTAACACAGAAAGAAATCAGTTTTGATTTTATTTTGTGTCTATGAATTTTTTTCACAGAGCATAACACTGATTATTCAACGATGAATTGTAATGCCTTCTCAGTACTCCAGAGGGCAGCTATAATTGCTTCACAGTTGATATAACTAGTTAATGGTTCTGAGTTGTATTGTTTAAAGCAGAATTATAATTGTATCTTTTTGACTTTCCTTATAACTATAATTGAATTTACGAAGATTCCTGTATAAATTTAATGTGTAAAATCTTTAAAATTTGGCAACTGGGGTTTGGTTTCAAGTGCTGTGTAATTTAAGAAACCAAAATTAATGATCCTGCAGTAATACAAGACCACTGCTTAAGATTCACTGCAATACAGAGAAATCTGCAATAGTGGCAATGTAAGGCCTCCCATTGGAAAATGTAGCCTTTATCCCCAACCCTCTTCACTGAAAAAACATACATTTGGATCAGTCAAGCTAGTGTACACTCAGGTTCTGCTTATGTCCTCTGATCAAAGAAAGACAGGACATGAAGATTTTCACCTTCTTGTTCCAGGCACTGTTCCAATTTGGCACCTGCCCCATCACAGAGAGAGAAAAATGGAGCAAATGTTGTTCTTTCCCTTCACTGAAATGTGAATTGACTCTTGGACCTGTCCCAATAAACACAGAACAAAGAGAACAGGAAAGAGACGGTAGCTCCTAGGTCTCTATTGCAATTTCTTCAGCTTGGTGCTCATAAATTGTGTATATACAAGAAAAAAGTTGTTTCTTGTCTCATTGATTGTCTCTATTTTATCTTCTGACTTTCAGCATTGAAATAGATCATGTTGGTAGAAGCACAGTCCTGATTGATTTATAATTCACCACCGCATCTTCAACTCTCATTCACAGTGCGACATTTCCCACCTTGGTGTCAGAAAATACTCTAACCATGTTGAACACAAATTTCAAGAACAGTAGCCCTCTGGTCTGAGTATTAATTTTCTTTCTGGATTTGGCTATTCACCTTCTGCATTTTTTTTGTATCACTTTGGAGCTCTTTAATTCACCCTTTTGCCTTTCAACATACTGAGATGAAATGACTTTGTTTACTGTACAGCATTTTTATACTTTTTCAAAGTATTGTAAAATCCATTTACAAGAGTCTAAGTTAGCAACTCACAGTAAAAGCAGTTCTGTGCATACTTGACTTCCTCTTATTGTGATCTTCAGGGCTTACCTCCTGTTCATACCAGCTTTGATGAAAGAACTCGGGCCAAATAATATCTATCTCTTTCAGATACTGGATGATTCTGTGAATTTTCATATTATGCATTTTTATCTTAAGAAACATGTTCCCATCTTCTGCCTTATGATTGCTTTTTTTTAACAAATTGTGAACGACTACCAAAAGGGAGCATCCTCAAGCAATCTTAATAAATAATGTATGTAGCGTTTCTGACACATACCCAATTTCTAGGGGGAGATTTTGTTTTCAGTTTTTGAAGCGGGTTCTCTTAGGTTTGAATTCCCTGTCTATTAAGACAGGTTGTTTCTCTTTTTCTTTGTGGATCTGAGCAAAAACAGCAGAAAACTATTTTGGTGGGCAGCGAAGGATGACCGCTGGTGGAACTAATACATAATGGTGCAGTTGTTTAAGTAATTTTTTTTGTTCCCATGACAAGTAATTTTAAAAAAAACTTGGGATAGCAAAATCGAGAAACAAAAGTAGAAAAAGCTGGAAATGCACAGCAGCTCAACATAGAACAAAATTGGTGGTACGAGAATCTAAGCCCGCTGGTTGCTGTCCTGAGGTAATGACATATATTCGAAGCTACTTTTTACAGACAGCCAGTTAGAGGTAAGAAAGTTAATATTGCTTTGTTTTTTTTTTATCCTTGCACCTTCATTTAATGCCTGGATGGTCGACTTAAGACTATAAAAGATACTAGGAAATCAGCAGAGTATTATATTGAATCGCCATCAGCCCTCACTCTTTGGTGCTGCACATTAAATATTCCTGCCGCTGTAACTTCCACAATATCATTAGCCAAAAGTAAAACAAAATAATGTAGCTAAGGGAGTTTGGATTCTCTGAAGCAACATATTTAAAAAAGATCTCAGAATCTGTTTCTAAACATTCAGGAAACTCTTGTAATGGCAAATTGTTATCATTAAAAACTATTTTGTTTTAAAATACTATGTCAAGAAATACTCACTTCATATTATTCCATCATTTTATACAAACTTTGATACTTCAAGACAAATCTATCAGAGTTGGTCTCTATGATCAAGGTATAGATCCCTTTTATATTTGATTGTCATGATTACTTGTTTTGAATTTCTCAAGGATTGAAGTCTCATGGTCTCAACACAGGAATAATTGCATGTCAACCAGCAGAAGCAGCTTGCATTAGGCAGCATTAAGTAATTCCACAAACAACGGATCAGATCTACATTCTGCAGACCTAACACATCCAGTCATGTTTTGTGATGGATAATTAAACAACTAAACTGAGGAGGGGATATTACAAATATCACAGTGTTCAAAAATGGCAAGCCCAGCATAAGTGCAAAAGATGAGCCTGAAGCACTTGCATCCATCATCAGCCAATGATGCCGAGCAGATGATCCATCTCATTGTCCTCCTGAGCATCACAGATACAAATCTTTGACAATTCAATTTATTCCACATAATATCAAAACACAATTGAAAACATAGGATATTGCAAACACTTTGGAACCTGACAGCATTCCCAGAATGGTATGAATGAAACATGCTCCAGAATTAACCATGCCCACAGACAAACTGTTTCAGGATAGCTAGAAGATGGAATCTACCCAAAAACAAAAAAGAAAAATTACTCAGGTACATCCTATCCACAAAAAGCAAGACAAATCAAACCCAGACCACCATACCCCATCAAGGCACTCTCAATCATCAGCAGAGTGATGATAGGTAACATCAATGGTGCTATCAAGCAGCACCTGCTCAGCAATAACCTGCTCACTGACGCCCAGTTTGGGTTCTGCCACAGCCATTCAGCTCCTGACCTCAGTATAGCCTTGATCCAAACAGGGACAAACAAGCTGAACACAAAAATTGAGCTGAGAGTGACTGTCCTTCACATCAAGATAGTACTTAACAAAGTGTGAAATCAAGGGACCTGAGCAAAACTGAAGTCAATGGCAATCAGGAGGAGAATTCTCACTAGTTTGAGTCATGCACATTATAATCAAGATGGTTGTGATTGTTAGGTCAGTCATCTCAGCTTCGGAACATCACAGTTACAATCCTTCGTGGTATGTCCTCGGCAGAGCCATCTTCTGTTGCGTCTTCAATGACTTTGCCTCCATCATAGGTCAGAAATTTTCTGACTCTCCAAGAGACAAGAATCAGAGGGAGATGGAACTTTTGCTCATCAATCAGGAGTATGTCCTACTTCACAGATCTGCATGCCAATTTAATTGGCCAGCAGCCTTCTTATCCCAGCAGCATCAAAGGCAGCGGTGGACAGGAATGCATTTATATGCAGTTCTCAAATTCTCCATCGGGCGTCTCAGGTTGAGGAAGGGAGCTGAGGCCTGGGGACTAGACAGAAGTGAGGGGGTGTTGGTGGAGAGGCCAGAGAAAGGAAGCACCATGATGTGCAGAAATTGTTGGGGCTGAGGCAAACATTGTGGGGTTGCACCCAGTGTTGAAAGGAAATTGATAGAAGCTTTCCCCTCACATTTCCATCCAAGGTTTGAACAGAGTCACAGCTAATGATAAGCAACATAAGGGCCCCAGTTGGGGAAAGAACAATCAGAATAGCCTCAACCTTGCTTATCCCATTATAAGACCATGAGACCATAAGGCATAGGGCAAAATTAGACCATTTCTCTCATTGAAACTGCTCCTCCATTTGATCATGGCTGATATGTCTCTTCAATCCCATTCTCCTGCCGTCTCCGCATAGCCCTTGATCCTCTTACTAATCAAGAACCTATCTATCTACATCTTAAATACACTCAATGATTTGTCCTCCATAGCTGTCTGCAGCAATGAGTTCCACAGATTAGCCACCATCTGACTGAAGAAATTCCTTTTCATCTCAGTTCTAAAGGGTCGAACCTTCACCCTGGGGCTGTGACTCCAGCTACTAGTCTCTGCTAATAGTGGAAACATCTTCTCCATGTCTATCCAGGCCTCTCAGTATTCTGTAAGTTTCAATCAGATCCTCCTCATCTTCTAAATTCCATTAAGTGCAGGCTCAGAGTCTTCAACCGTTCCTCACGTGAAAAGTCCTTCATCCCCAGGGTCATTCTTGTAAACCTCTTTTGAAACCTTTCCAAGGCCAACATGTTGTTCCTTAAACTTGGAGCCAAAACTGCTTAGAATATTCCTAACGCAGTCTGATCAGAGTCTTAAACAGCCTCAGCAGTACATCTCTGCTCTTGTATTCCGACCATCTTGAAATGAATACTTATGTTGTACTTGTCTTCCTATTTGCCAATTAAACCCATATGTTAACCTTAAGGGAACGCCAAACTAGGACTCCCAAGTCCTTTTGTCTTCAGTATTCCGAAGCCTTTCACTATTCAGAAAATAGTCTACGCTTCTATTCCTCCTACCAAAGAGTATAGCCTCACACTTTGCTACATTGTACTCCATCTGCTACTTCTTTTTCTACTCGCCTCGCATGTCCAAGTCCTTCTGAAGCCTCCCTGCTTCCTCAACACTTACCTGCTCTTTCACCTATATATGTGTCATCTGCAAACTTAGTAACAATGCCCTCAGTTTCTTTGTCCAGATCATTAATATATAACATGGATAGTTGTTATTCCAACACAGAATCCTATGGAAATCTACTAGTCTCTAGCTGCCACCCTGAAGAAAGAATCCTTTGTCCTCACTTCCCCCCTTATGCCAATCAACCAATCCTCTACCCATGCCAGTACCTTATCCCTAACACCATGGGCTCTTATCTTATTTAGCAGCATCCTGTGCGGCGCCTTGTCAAAGGCCTTCTGGAAATCCAAATAGATCATGTTCACGGATCTCCTTGGTTTACTTTGCTTGTTACCTCTTTAAAGAATCCTAACGAATTTGTCAGGCATGGCTGAGATGTTTGAGTGGGTGAGAATCTTGTAGAAATCTAACTGGGGAATTTTACAGACACACACACAGCTCCAAATTTGCTGTTAGGGCAACGTAAAATTCTGCCATTAAGTCAAAAGTAGAAATTGCATAATTTTCTGCAGCATTGGTGACCCTTTAGACACCGAAGCAGTCCATGTTCACATGCAGTAATATCTGAACGATATCCAGGTTTGGACTGAAAATGGACAAATAGCATTCAAAGCACAAAAGTACCAGGCAATGACTATCTAGGAACATAGAGATGTAGAATATAGGAACAGAAGTAGGCCATTTGGCCCTGTGAGCTTGGTCCATTATTTAATATGATCATGGCTAATCATTCAACTCAGTATCTTAGTCCTGTTTTCTCCCCATTTTAATCCCTTTAGCCCTAAGATTTATATCTACATCTTTCTTGAAAGTACTTGATGTTTTGGCCTCAACAGTTTCCTTTGGCAGAGAATTCCACAGGGTCAATGCACTCAGAATGAAGAAATTTCTCCTACTTTCTGTCCTAAAAGGCCTCCCCTTATCCATAGACTGTGACCCCTGGTTCTGGACTTCCCAATCATCAAGAACATCTTTCCTGTATCTGCCATGTCTAATCCTGTTAGAATTTTACAGGTTGGTATGAGATCCCCCCACACTCTTCTAAACTCTAATGAATATAGATTGAGTCATAGACATGTACAATACAGAAACAGACCCTTTGGGCCAACTCATCCGTATCGATCAGATATCCTAAATTAATCTCATCCCATTTGCCAGCATTTGGCCAACATCCCTCTAAACCCTTCCTATTCATATCCCCCTCCGGATGCCTTTTAAATGTTGTAATTGTACCAGCCTCCACCACTTCCTCTGACAGCTCATTCCATACACACACCACCCTCTGCGTGAAAATGTTGCCCCTTAGGTCCCTTCTAAATCTTTCTCCTCTCACCTTAAACCTATGTTCTCTAGTTTTGGACTCCCCTATCCTTGAGAGGACCTTGACTATTCACCCTATCCATGCCCGTCATCATTTTATAAACCTCTATAAGGTCACCCTTCAGCCAGGGAAAATAGCCCCAACCTATTCAGCCTTTCCCTTTGGCTCAAACCCTCCAAATCTGGCAACATCCTTGTACATCTTTTCTGAACGCTTTCAAGTTTCACAACATCCTTCCTATAGCAGGAAGACCAGAACTGATTGTATTATTCCAAATGTGAGCTAACTACTGTCCTGTTAGCCACCATATGACCTCCCAACTCCTATACTCAATGCACAAACTAATAAAGGCACAAAATATAGTTCTAACTGATCCAGATTTCTGGCAAACCTTCTTTGTACTCACTCAATTGCTGGAACATCCTGCCTCAGATAAGGAAGCCAAAACTGCATGCAATACTCCAGGTGTACTCTTACCAATAACAGAGAGCCCAACCACCTGATTGTGTTATTAAATGGCATTACGATCACTGAATCCCTAACTATCAACTGCCCAGAAATTGACCAGAAACTGAGCCGAACAAACCTATGAATACAGTGGCCATGAGAGCAGGCCAGATGCTGGGAATTCTGTGGTAAATGACTCATCTCCTGACTCCCAAAATCTGGCCAGTCCACCATCTGCAAGACACAGGTCAGGGTTGTGATGAAATACTCTACTTTTGTAAGTGAGACTAGCTCAACCATTGAAGAAGTTTAATGCAATCAAGGACAAAGCAGCCCATCTTATTGGTACCCCGTAACAACATCTCCAACATACATTTTCCTTCACCACTGATGTGCTGTAGCAGCAGTGTGTACCATCTACAAGATGCACTGCAGCAACTTACCAAGATTCATTCAACAGCACTTTCCAAAACCACAACTTTTGCCAGCAAGAAGAAAAGATCACTAAATGTAATGAGAGCACCACTAAATGCAAGGTCCCCTCTAAGTTCTACACTATCTTAACTTGAAACTATAGCACTGGTCCATCACTATTGCTGTGTCAAAACTCTGAAACTCGCTCCCTGACAGCACTATGGATATATCTACACCACATGAACTGCTGCGGTCCAGGAAAACATCTTACCAAAACTTTCTCATGAGCAATTAGGAACAGGCAAAATGCATCCAGCATAAGAATAAAAAGAAGTAAACATCCAGAGTTAGAAGAAATTTGAGAACAGCATGATAACTCAATCTGCGATGGAAAAAACAGAGTTAAAGTTTCAGGTCCGGTGACCTTTCCTCAGAACTTCCTCAATTCTGAGGAAGGGTTACCGGACCCGAAACATTAACTCTGTTTTTTCCTTCACAGATGCTGCCAGACCTGCTGAGCTTTTCCAGCAACTTTGTTTTTGTTCCTGATTTACAGCATCCGCACTTCTTTCGGTTTTTATTTATGATAATTCAATGTTTCTAAAATACTTTGTGTGCAATGACAACTTGTTAAATCTGCTTTTGCTTTCTAGCTATTGTAAAAATTTTCTATTCTTGCTGAAGTTTGACCTCTTACCTTCTTTGAAATCTCAGTACTGATGGACGACTCAACTGCTTTGTTTCAGAATTTGGAGAAATTAGTAAATATTTCACAAACTTTCACTATATATAATTTGTGGTGGTGCTTGAAATGTGCATTATGTGCTGGTTTTAGTTATTTTATTATCTGATGATATTCGCCATCATCATAGAATCATAGAATTCCTACAGTGCAGAATGATGCCATTCAGCCCATTGAGTGCACTGACCCTCCAAAGAGCATCCCACCCAGACCCAGCCCCACACCCTATCCCCATAACCCCACATTTACCATGGCACCTAGCCTGCTCATCCCTGGGCACTATGGGCAATTTAGCATGGCCAAACCACCTAACTTGCACATCTCTGGACTATGGCAGGAAACCAGAGCGCTCAGCAGAAACCCACACAGACATGGAGATAACGTGCAAACCCCACACAGTTACCTGGGGCTGGGATTCAACCTGGGTCCCTGGTGCCGTGAGGCAGAAGTGTAAACCATCCATATTTAAAGATTTGTCAGTGGGGAATGGAACGCACAACAATGGAACCAAACACCTGTTGGTCAGTTCTGAGGAAGGGTCACCAGATCGGAAACATTAACTCTGATTTTTTCTTCACAGATGCTGCCAGGTCTGCTGAATTTTCCAACAACTTCTGTTTTTGTACCTGTTGGATGCTCTGTTCAAGTGAGTGAGGCAATCATGATTGAAGTCATTGGCCAGAAATGTCTTCACATTTCACTACCACAGACTTATAGAAACATGGAAGAAATCCCATTTACATCAGGGTGCAAGAGCTTGGAACTGTATAGGGCCTTTCATTTTCCTAATACATTGGAAAGTATTTCACAGCTATTTAATGACTTTTGGGATGTAGTGTAGGGAAACAGCAATTTCTGTTCAGCGATAGTAAGAACTGCCGACGCTGGAGTCTGAGATAACACAGTGTGGGGCTGGAGGAACACAGCAGGCCAGGCAGCATCAGAGGAGCAGGAAAGCTGATATTTTGGGTCGGGACCCTTCCTCATTTCTGATTTCTGTTCAGCAATGTCCCACAAATATTAATGAGATTGATGATGAAATATTTTATTTTAGCAGCACTAGTTCCATGGGATAAATGTTGGCATCCTATCCATTCACCTGAGTTTTAAAAAGATCCCCTCTCTTCTTCAAATAGTATCATAAGATCTTTTTATGTACATTTGAATAGGCTCATGTCTGAAAACCAGCACTGACAGTACAGCACAGCTTCAATACACAGCTGAAGTGCCAGCCTAACTTATTTGCTCACGGCTCAGGAATGTTCTGGGCATCCTTGGAATTCAAGAATTGCTTTGATCAAAACATAGCTATGTGTCTACTGTCTTAAAGAATAGAGATGCTATTATCTCCTGTATGAAATTTGATATCATATCTTGTAGTGTTTCTTTACAATAGGAGCCATGAAGAAACCTGCAATGTGAAACTGATTCTTGTAAGTCTATTTACTATGAAATACAACACTTTTACAATTAATTATGGCATATGAAGTATTTGTTAAACACATGGCAGAAGTTAATTAAAGCATCACAGGTAAGACAAAACCACTTCACAACAGGTGTTCAGAAATAGAAATAATTTTCTTTGGTGACTAAATGCTCTTCTAGGAATCCCTTCCTAAGACAATTTTCTCACTCAATTCCCTCTCTTCTCAATATATTGCACACCAAAACCCCAAAGCATACTTTGCATTCAGATATTACTTTTGTGGAATGTGGCACAGATCAGGAGAGTAGTGGGAATGGCCAATTCTCCAACTCCAAATGATATTAATAGGATATCCATTCAGTTCTGGTGACCAAGCCTGATTTAGAGAGATTTTTCAAGTAGCCTAAAGTAAATAAGCTGCTTATAGGCAACTTTCTCAAGCAGGTTACCGCATTGGAGGACAGAAAATTCAGCGGACTTAAAAGCAGCCATTAAAGGAGAGGCAACAAGGTGCAGGGCTGGATGAACACAGCAGGCCAAGCAGCATCATAGGAGCAGAGAGGCTGACGTTTCGGGCCTAGACCCTTCATCAGAAAAGCTCTCTTGGGGCCTGGGATGGGGGTGAGGGAGGAGGTATGGGGGCAGGTGTAGCACTTCCTGCGGTTGCAGGGAAAAGTGCCGGGTGTGGTGGAGCTGGAGGGGAGTGTGGAGAGGTGAGGAGAGGTGTATTAAAGGAGAGATGTATTTTTCAAGATATTCAGTGGCAGTGCATTATTGAAATATAAGAGAACCTGAAGCTGGCCAAACACCCAGTTTTCAAATGTGGAAATCAAGGTCCTCAGTGAAGTATTTTTGATTTAGAAACATTCAAAATGTTTCCACTGTTTCCTGGACCAGCCGAGACAGGCAGAATGCTTCAAAGATTGAGTACACGTTGTTGTAGAGAAGACGTTCACTTTTAGCCAATGATACTCGGAGCTGGTGTCTGACAAGCTTGTGAGTAGAGGACAACCATGAAACTTTGGTCCCTTCTCCCAATCCCACTCACTGTCACAAGGGCAGCAAAGTCATTGTCAATGTATAAATCTTTCAAAGATGTTTGCCGAAATATCCTATGGCCAGAGAGTTGTCAGAGCAGCAGGCTTTGTGGAAATTGCAGGGAAATTTAAACTCGCAACAGCACTCCTGTTGTTTCCGAAGCCCTCTAAAAAAATTCCCTTACAGTCGGAAACTTCAGAGGCTACTGTCTCAGTTAAGCAGAATAGTTCCCTGGACAGACTAGAAGATGAAAAATCTACTCCAACTCCTGTGTAACAATTAAATTCAGCCAGACCTCATGACTGACCCACATTCCGCTGGCAATGGCAGCTCCCCTGATCCCGTTCACTCCTGTGGATCCCTGACAACCAATTTCCTGTCAGACATTTTTCCCATCTGGCATGATTCCAACACTGGATCCAACCCTGGCAGAACTAACACTCAACACACGCTGACATAATCTCCCCCCAACCAACCTCACCAACGTCCACCACACCCCTCCACAATGACCAACTCAGCCCCCACCACCTTTGGCACCAGCCTTACCTCCCCACACTGGACCCAACACCTTTTCTTCCTGCTGACTTGATCCACCCCTGGAGTGATATCCCATCCCCCGTCAGACCAGACACTCCCCATCCCCAATTGGACCCACACCTGCCTGACTGCAATTCCTCTCATCTACGACTGGGCTCACACCCCCTGATCTGGATTGAAATTTAACCCACCCACCAGAGTGGTGACCTCAAACCTGTCCTCTCCACCAATCCCTACCAGCCTGACCCAGACCCAGCCCCTCACATCCCCACCACAGAGCTTGACATAACCTATATTCAATGCCAATTCACTTTATTTTAGTAGCCTGGCATCCTACCCACCTGGCAACCTACCCACAACACCTACCTGGCTTCCCAACCACCTGACACAATGCCCACCTCACCCAACTGTCAGCCCACTCACATGACACCTTATTCACCTTATCCCCACTACCCCTCACACCCACTTGGCAAAATATTCTCTCACCCACCTAGCACACCAACCCATCAACCGAGCACCATCTAACTCCACACTTAGCTTATATGTAGACCCATTTAAGGAGCTGTAAAAATATCTGGCTGTGCTGCTGGGTCACACAACATGACCCACTGGCCACTGTAAAAGGGAGGGTGGTTTCCATGTTGATTCTCTCCGCTGCTGGTTTTGTGGATTCCTGGACAGATTTATAATCCGGGGTCCCCACCCAGTAATGTCCAGCGCAGAATGGGTCTAGAAATAAGGGATAACTTTTAATTTGATATTTTTGAACTAAAAATAAGGCTTCCAACCCTAATTGGAATATCTGAGCCATTGTCAAGGAGGAACAGCAGGAGCAGCGGAGTATGGAAGAAAGCTGAACATGGCAGCACTTAAAGAGAAGACACCCAACCTATTTTATTTAAGCCCAAAGAATATAGAGGCGAGGTAAGTCCATAAGAGGACTTTAGTGAAGAGACTGTACTAGAAATGTGTGCTGTACCTAAGAGGCAATAAAGAAGTTCTGCCATCTATGACATTAGAATGAAAGGAAGACCCAGACAAAGGTCCCTCCAGTCTCCACAATTTCAACCTGAGCCTTTGCTTCTCTGAAATACCAGCCCTCCAACCCACCCTGGCAGACAGACTTCCTTCAGCCAAGAGCTTGGGTGGGGACTCTCCTGATATTGTGGCCTGGAGCATCTTGACCATCCCAGGGGCAATCAAACTAGAATCTGCCACACTGATGTAAGCAAAATACAATGCTCAAAATGGACATACCTATCACACTCTAGCAACAGTGTGTCCTTTCAACTAACCACCAGAGGATGCTTTAGAGGGACATTTATCGCTGTGTCTCTTTGCTTTTTAAATGTTGTGTTCAGTTTTATCTGTCAAAGCTTGTTTCTGATTATCGATTCTTTTAGACTGTCTTGTTCTCAACAATAAAGCATGAAAATGTTGTTCATTTTTCTATAAACAGTGAATATGTTAGCGCCCTTCCTGCTGGCATTAATTAAGGTGCAGTTGATCCCAGGAACATGTTATTTTTTGTTAAACAAAAATATTTGACAAGAATTACATTTTTGAATTTGTTTGAACATAGTGATCATGATGCCTTTTGGGAGTTTGTTACATAACTTGATTGCTATTAGTTGTCACATTTAGAGCATTTGTTGACATCCTTTAGCATGCGTTACAATCTGTGAAGGGCCTTATTGGGATGGTAGTTATGAATAATTCTAATTAGCTTTTCATTTGGCATTGCAACTAAACCTCTGATGGTAATTTAATACATTGATTTACAGAAATTGCTGCTTTTACATCTGAGTTGCATCAACAACCATTTACTACCATGGAAAGTATCCAAAGGGTTTTAATGCTTTCAAGTCAGATTCTCATCACCAATCATTCTAATTGTTTTAATCTTTCAAATTCAGTACAGTGGTATTAATGTGACACAGATAAGTATGGCAATCTTTCTTATTTGTTCCAATCACCATCTGTTTGCTCTGCTGATGCCTTTTAATTCTTTCATGATTATAAAAATAATTCTTTCACTCTGGTAATTACTTTGTTTGCCATCATTTTGGTAATTTGTTGGTTTCGCTTCTCTCTGCTATGTCTTTGTGCATGTAAACAGAGGGTGAATGCTATCACTATTTTCCCAGTTCTCATTTGATTTGTTATCTTCATTCTTATTGGTTTCAATTTTACTTATTATCAGGATCATCAAACCATTATTCAGCCAGTAAGGTCAAATTCCATGGGCTACATCTTGTAGTTGCAATGGGGACCCCATGAATGGGCCTGCAATTGGGGAACAACCCACCTTCGCTGATCCAAAGGACACAACACCATAACTTGTCAGAGCAGGTCTGGAGAGGGATTGTGTTGATGTTCCTAATGTAGACAACAGGAGAAAAGGTCACAGGAGCAGTCAATTCACAGGGGAACCCTTGTGTGGGCAAAAAGAATGCTCAAACAGGAAGTCCCCACTCTCAACCCAACAGGAGGGTGCCCCTAGCCATTGCCCAATGTAGCATAGATCCTGGAAAAAATGTAACGCATGTGGGTAGAGATCTTTAACAGATTGCTAAAGTTGTTAGAAATAACAAGAACTGCAGATGCTGGAGTCAGAGACAACACAGTGTGGAGCTGGAGAAATATAGCAGGCCAGGCAGCGTCAGAGGAACAGAAAAATTGACGTTTCGTGTCGGGACCCTTCTTCAGAAATGGGGAGGGGGAAGGGAGCTGGGAAATAAATAGAGAGGAGGGGTGGGGCTGGGGAAGGTAGATGGGATGGTGCTAGGTGAGTGCAGGTAGGGCGTGATGGGGAGTGGTCAGTGGGATGGGTGGAGCGGATAGGTGGGAGAGAAGATGGACAGGTTGTGTCAGGTCAGGGAGGCGGGGATGAGAGGGAGGGTTGGAGATGGAATGAGGCCGGGTGTGGGGAGATTTTAAAACTGGCGAATTCCATGTTTCGGCCAGTGGGCTATAGGGTCTCGAGGCAGAATATGTGTGTTGCTCCTCCAGTTTGCAGGTGGCATCATTGTGGTACTGGAGGAGGCCTGGATGAACATGTCACCCAGGGAGTGGGAGGGGGAGTTAAAATGGTTGGCAAACAGAAGGTGTTGTCGTTTGTCACTTACAGATGTTGTTAATTGGCTTGTGGGCAGAAGGCCTGTCCAACAACATTTTCGCTGGTGAAAACATAGCAAAGATGCAGAGGATGAGAGCCACACTCCTTCCTTCCCTCATCACTTTATTCCCCTTTCCACTCCAACCCATCTCAGAGGGCTAGTAGAGTTCTGTCCCATACCTTAGATCTGCACATTGTTGTACAAAGACCAATCTTATATTATGTCTCTAGAAACATGGGAACAGGAGAAGGCTACTTAGCCTATTGAGCAGACTCCACCATTTAATATGATTGTAATTGATCAAACACTCAATGACTTTTACCTGTACTATCCCCATAACCCTGTACAGCACAGGCAATCAGATATCTATCAGTTTCTAGATAATCATAGAGACATGTAGTACAGAAAAGGCTCCTCGGCCCATCAAGTCTGTACCACCAAATCTGCACTAGTCCCACCTTTCAGCACCAGGCCAATAGCCTGTAGAACTACATCATCCATACTCAAATACTCATCTTCCACAGCCTTCAGTGGGAAAGATCTCCATAGACTTCTAGAGCCTTCTCTGTTAAAAAAAAATTCCCTTCATGTTTTCCATAAATGCCATCCTTCTTTATTTTTAAATTGTGCCCCTTGTTTACAGACTCCCCATCCAGGACAAACATACTACTTTTATACCCTATCTAACCCTTTAAGTATTTTGGAGGTTTCCGTGAGATTGATTCTCATTCTATGAAAATCTAGAGAATGCAAGTTTGTTTTACACAATCCCTCCTCATAACATAGTCCTGCCTTCCTGGTGATAAGCCAGTGAACCAGCTGCACAATTTAAACAGAATGTTGCCCAACAGCACCAGCAAACCTCAAGTTCAAATCTCAATCTCAACAACACTACTAAGTCCAAGTCCTGTTAATGTCACCTTTCTAAGTTGTACAAATCCTAGCTGCCCAGACCAGTCTCAATGTCTCAGAAATCTGATGTCTTCCCTCCTACACCAGTTCTACAGCCACATGTTCAATCCTCCTGGTCTTATGCTCATTAGCATACAGCACTGGGTGTAATCCTGAGAATACTGCTCTCAAGGCCCACTTTTAAATTTCATTCCGACCTCCCGAAATCGGATTTTAGGACCTTGTTACTCTTAAATCTTTCTAACTATGGTACCAATGTTGACCTGACATCTGGCTGAACCACCCTCCCCCAGGATGACATTCTTGAACCTGGCACCAGAAGGCAACACACCATCTGACAGTCCTGTTTGATGCAGTTGACTGATCCCCAGAGTGTGGAATTCCCCATTACTACTGCTTTTCTATTCTTCTTGCTCCTCCCCTGTACAGCTGAGATGTCTGTTACAGGGATTATCTGCTCCTGTCTGCTTTCTTTCTTTATTTTCTTCTAACTTTTGCTCTTTTTCTTTTTACTTTCATTTTGTTTACTCATTTTTCTTTAAAGCTTTTTGCAGTGGGTTAATTGACAGCACAGGCCCAGCCACGAGAGCGGGCTGTGCACAAAATGGCAGCAGCCTACTGGCAATCTGAGGCACCGGCAGCGGTAGACATGGCTCCTCCCAGCATTCAGGGCCAGCAGCATCGACAGCAGTGGTAAAGCTTCTTCAGCGATCAGAGGTGGCAGAGGCAGGATCAGCGGCAGCAAGAACACTGCTCCTCCATGGCAATATATGTGAGACTCACAGGCTAACCCAGACCCCAGGCTGTGACTAGGCCCAGGTGCCTGTATCAGAGGTTTCAAACACCATCACGGAAATAAGACTTAGACTTTGAGATCTGGGATATCACAGTGTGGAGCTGGAGGAACACAGCAGGCTACGAAGCATCAGAGGAGCAGGAAAGTTGATGTTTCGAGTCGGGACCCTTCTTCTGAAGAAGAACCTCAGCTTTCCTGCTTCTCTGATGCTGCCTGGCCTGCTGTGTTCCTCCAGCTCCACACCGTGTTATCTTTGACTCCAGCATCAGCAGTTCCTACTGTCTCTGACTTTGAGATCTGGATGTTTTTCTTACCATTTGGTTTTCTTTTATTTCTGTATAGTTCTTTTTTGAGATTCTCGTTTTGTAACCAAAATGGCGCCAAAAATGGCAACTTTGTACACTTTTCACTGTACTCACATATTTCTATATTTGAGTACACATGACAACAAAATCTAATTATAATTCTGCATCCCACTGATCAACCATTGCCCTTACCAGTTTCCGAAATGGAATACTGATGAGTAAGCGGGAAAGACTCAGTGGCTTGCTGCAGTACCTGCCCTGTTCTCCTAGATTACTTGGCAGTTACACATCCCCTCTGTCTGAATGCTTCTAACCTGTGGTATAACCACTTTCTTATCTGTGCTGTTCATGTAGTCATCCAACATATGTTTGACTGATCCTCTTGCTCACTGTGCAAGAACATATTACATGTTATATGTTATAACATGTTAGGTCTCATTTTAACTGGCACCAGCAGTTCCATGAGCAGAGGGAAAAGTGGATGGAAAACTTCCAGGTCTCATTTTCCAAATCAACGAGCCAAAGGGTGAGATGTCACTCAACAGAAGATCACCATCTGGGACTGGCATTTGTGTAATTCATTGGGAAAAGATTAACAAACACCTGAGGATGGAAGAAACAGGAGGAAAGCCTAAATCAAAGCAGTCCAAAGATTTCCAAGTAATTCACTAGAAACAGCAGCATCAATATGCCATATAGTTGTTGCTACTTGGGTCATTTCTAAAACGACCCGACTAACTCGCCATACAATTTGGAACTAATTTAGTTTAACATCATTTA
Organism: Rhincodon typus; assembly: GCF_021869965.1. Lineage (NCBI taxonomy): Eukaryota > Metazoa > Chordata > Chondrichthyes > Orectolobiformes > Rhincodontidae > Rhincodon > Rhincodon typus. Next base: position 56,414,129 of record NC_063333.1, on the reverse strand, counting down.
TGATTGTAGCTCTAAGAAAAATAAAGCTGTCTATTTGCTCCAGTCAGCTATCTACTGTAGTAATTAATATCAAAGCTACATTATACATCTTGTCAGCTGTGTTCAATTTGAACGTCTCCTTAAAGCCTTTGGGAACAAACTATCAACTTCAGCTATATTCTGCATTTGATCCTGTTTGTGAGCACTACATTATCACCTGAAAATCTCCAGTTTATGAGACAAGATAGAAGGGCCTCTCTTTTGCCTACTTTCATCAGAAAACAACGTATATTTGATATCTGTTGATGACCAACCACCCCACCAAAGCCGGTGACAACTCAAAAATACTTTATGATGTACAAGCAATTGAAATGTAACTATCTTCAGTCACAGAGATAACAAGGTGCAGAGCTGGATGAACACAGCAGGCCAAGCAGCATCAGAGGAGCAGGAAGGCTGATGTTTCGGGCCTAGACCATTTCTGAACAAGGGTCTAGGCCCATTTCTGATTCTCCAGCATCTGCAGTTCCTACTATCTCTACCTTCAGTCACAGTCTTGTAAATTAAGTTGTAGATATGAGAATATTTATTTTCTCATGTTGAAGAAAATAAATTAGATGTACATGAAAATCTGAAATGAAAACGGGAGTGTTTAACCTACATAAAGATTGGAAAAGTCAGATGGGAAAATATAGTCTAGATGAGAAATTTATTGAATGTTTTTGGGACAAATTTTTAGACCAGCATATTATGGAACCAACTGGAGAGCAAGCTATGTCAAACCTTTTGACCAACCAAATAGGATTAGTTACTGACCTCATATTGAAAGAACCATGGATAGCATGACCACCATGATTGAATTTTGCATACAGTTTAAGAAAAAGATGTGTGGGTCCAAGAATATTATTTTGAAATTAAATAAGGCAATTATGTGGGCATGAAAGCCTAGCTAGGGAATGTGAACTGGCAATTTATGCTAAGGGATAGGTCAATAGAGGTGCAGTGCCAAACACATAAGGGGATATTCCAGAAAACACAGAACAGATACATTCCAACGAATATGAAAAATTTTAATGGATGGGTCCACCATCCATGGTTAACTAAGTCAAAGATCACATCAAATTCAAGAAAAGACATATAGGTGTGCAAATGTGGGTAGCAAGTCAGAAGAATGGATAAGATATTTTTTAAAAATCAGCAAAGAATTGCTAAAAGATCAAAAAGTAGGGGAAAAATAGAGCAGGAGAGAAAGTTAGCCAGAAATACAAAAACAGATGGGAAGCATTTCTTAGTATATTTCAAAAATATGAGTGAACAAAGTAAATGTTGGCTCCGTAGAAAATGAATCGGGGGAATTAGTATTGGAGGATAAAGAGACAAATATTTTGTATCAATCTTTCTGATAGAAGTTTACAAAATTATGCAAGGCATGTATAGAATGAATAGTCAGAGTCTTTATCCCAGGGTAGAAATGTCAATTACTAGGGAGCGTAGGTTTAAGGTAAAAGTGACGGGTAAGTTTAAAGGAGATGTGAGAGGCAAGCTTTCTACACAAAGGGTAATAAGTGCCTGGAATGCACTGTCAGAAGAGGTGGTAGAAGCAAATACAATAGCAATGTTTAAGAGGTATCTTGACAGACATATAAATAGGGAGGTAATCAAGGATTACAGACTGCATTGATGCAAAAGGATTTTAGTTTAGAAAGACATCACGTGTCGGCACAGACATGGCAGGCCGAAGGATCTGTTCCTCTGCTGTGTTCTCTTTGTTCTTGTTCTTTACTCGAAAAGACATAAGTAACATCTCAGAAATAGCTGTAAATCAGGAATTGAAAGGGAGGAAAGGCCTCAAGAAAATTATAATTACCATGGAAGTAATATTGAGTAAATTATTGAAATCGCACGTTGATAAATCCCAGTTTGTGATGGATTTCATCCTAGGATCTTAAAATAAGCAACTGGAGAGATAGGTAAAGTGTTGGTTTTTATTTAGCAGAACATATTAGATTCAGGGACGGTTCTCTTAGACTGGAAAATAACTCATGTAACAGCTTGATTTTAAAAAGGAGGGAAGCAGAAAGTAGGAAACTACAAGCCTGTTAGCTTAGCATTTATCATAGGGAAAATGTTGGAAGCTATTATTAAAGATGTTATAACCTGGAACTTGGATAAGTTCCAGGTAATCATTCAGAGCCTGAAAATTATGTTTAACTAATTTATTGGTGGTCTTTGAAGAACTTGTGCTGTGGAGAAAGGGGAAGCAGTGGATGTATCGTATTTAGGTTTCTTTGAAGGTGGCACATCAAAGCTTATTGTGAAAATTAAAACCTCATGGTGTTGAATGTAACATTTTGCCATGTATAACTGGCTGATCAACAGGTAACAGAGAGTAAGAATGAATGCGCTGGTAGGATGTCATGAGTGGTGTGCCACAGGTTGGTGCTGGGATCTCATATGTACAATTTATATACATGATTCGGATGTAGAATCCAAAGTCTGAGAACTAAATTTGCTGATGACACAAAGGAAAAGGTGGGAAAGTGAGTTATGCTGATGACATAAGGAGTCTACATATATAAATAGGTTAGGTGAGTAGGCAAAGATCTGGCCATTGATGTATAATGCGGGAAAGTGTAAAATTATCCATTTTGGCAGCGAGAATAAAAAGAAAAATAAGTAGAAGCAGTTTATACAAATGATGAGAGGTTACAGTACTCTGAGCTGGAAAGAAACATAAAAAATAGGAGCAGCAACAGGCCATTTGGCCCTTCATGCCTGTTCCGCCTTTCAACTAAATAGCCTGTTCCAGCTTTTCCCCCATATCCTTTGATCCCTTTTAGTCCCAAGTGTGACATCCAACTCCTTCTTCAAATCAAACTATGTTTTGGTCTCACCTGCTTTCTGTGGTTGTGAATTTCCCAGGTGTACCAATATCTGGGGGAAAACATTTCTTCTCATCTCAATCCTAAATGGTTTACCCTATATTCTTAGACCGTGACCCTGATTCTGGAGTCCCCTGCCATCAGGATCATCCTTCCTGTATCTACCCTGTCTAGTCCTTTTAGAATTTGATAGGATTCTATGAGATGCCTGTCATTCTTTTCAGCTCCAACAAATATAATCCTATCTAATTCAACTTCTCCTCGTATGTCAGTCCTGCCATCCCAGAAATCCGTCCAGTAAACCTTCGCTGTCCCACTTTATAGCAAGAACATCCTTTTTCAGATCAGGAGATCAAAACTACAAACAATGCTCCAGGTGTAGTCTTATCAAGGCCCTGCATAGTTGCAGCAAGATATCCCTGCTCCTCAACTCAAATCCTCTCACTCTGAAGGCCAATATGCCACTTGCCTTCTTCACCGCCTACTGTGTCTGCATGCTTACTTCCAGTGACTGGTGTGCAAGGACACCCAGGTCTCGTTGCACATTCTCCTCCCTCAATTTATAGTCATTCAGATAGTAATCTGCCCTTGTGTTTTTGCTCTCAAAGTGGATAACATCATTTATTCATGTTATACTGCATCTGCCACCCATTCCAACACACTCAACACATCCAAGTCACGCTGAACCATCTCTCCATCCTCCAAACATGTATTTACGGAGCATAGCATGGTTATGCGGCCAACAGTCTATTTAACTAGGTCCAATATAAAATTGGTTAAACAGTTTCTGGCAAGAAAGGCCTGATGGAATGCAAAGAGGCCAAGTTTACCACAGGTCAAAAGCAAACAAGCATCAGCCCAAATGTGTCTTGCAGATTGAACAGGAGTGCTCAAAACTCCTTAAGAAGTACTCAACCAGAACAATGGGGAGACACATCATGTTTGTGTATTCAACAGTTTTGGCCAGACCCCTTGGCACCATTTAGTAGTTAAGTTTGGAAAGGGGATATGGACACCTAGGATGACCTCATTAAGTGAGTTAACCCCTGCCCTGTGGCCCCTGGGCTGAAGTCAGAGAACATTCTATAAGGGCTGAGGTACAAGGAGGTATAAGAAGGGACACCTGGTACCTCAGCAAAGACTCAACCGGTGAAGACTCCATACAAGACTTCATACTAAGAAAACCCTGAGCGCCCCTGTCGATAGAGCCCAGTGAATTGAATCCAGCAGACCAATCTAGTTCACCAGAGAGAGTAGTATCTATGTTTTTCAGGCAGTCAGCCTAATTTGGGGAAAAGTTAACTTAATTTGTTGTCTAAAAGTTGTTTCTTTAACTTGCATGTGTTTTAGTGAAACTAAGTTTAATCCGCAATCCTTTACTTGTCTCATACAGTAAGACCACCTGGGTAAATGTGTTTTATCAATACTAAACTGGTCAAAGCATCTGTATAGAATATTTCACAGGCAACAATAACATACCAACTGAATGCTGCGATAATCATTCATTGTGGAATAACTACACTTCACAAAATGTGTGAGTAAAGAATAGAGATAGTAGGAACTGCAGATGCTGGAGAATCCGAGACAACAAGGTGCAGAGCTGGATGAACACAGCAGGCCAAGCAGCATCATAGGAGCAGAAAGGCTGGCGTTTCGGGCCTAGACCCTTCATCAGAAATGGTGGAGGGGAAGGGGGTTCTGAAATAAATAGGGAGAGAGGGGGAGGCGGAAAGAAGATGGATAGAGGAGAAGATAGGTGGAGAAGAAACAGACAGGTCGAGGAGGCAGGGATGGAGCCAGTAAAGGTGAGTGTAGGTGGGGAGTTAGGGAGGGGATAGGTCAGTCCAGGGAGGACAGACAGGTCAAGGGGGCGGGATGAGGTTAGTAGGTAGGAGATGGGGGTGCGGCTGGAGGTGGGAGGAGGGGATAGGTGGGAGGAAGAACAGGTTAGGGAGGCAGAGACAAGCTGGGCTGGTTTTCGGGTGCGGTAGGGGGAGGGGAGATTTTGAAGCTGCAGCGTTCCCAAGCGGAACATGAGTTGCTGTTCCTGCAACCTTAATTCCCCGGTCCCCAACACCTCATCTTTACCATGGACGTCTAGTCCCTATACACCTGCACTCCCCATACGGATGGCCTAAAGGCCCTCCGCTTCTTCCTGTCCCGCAGGCCTGACCAGTCCCCCTCCACTGACACCCTTATCCGCTTAGCTGAACTCGTCCTCACCCTCAACAACTTCTCTTTCAATTCCTCCCACTTCCTACAGACAAAGGGGGTGGCCATGGGTACCCGCATGGGCCCAAGCTATGCCTGCCTCTTTGTAGGTTATGTGGAACAATCCCTCTTCCGTACCTACACTGGCCCTAAACCCCACCTCTTCCTCCGTTACATTGATGACTGTATCGGCGCTGCCTCGTGCTCCCACGAGGAGCTCGAACAGTTCATCCACTTCACCAACACCTTCCACGCCAACCTTAAGTTCACCTGGACCATCTCTAATACCTCTCTCTCCTTCCTGGACCTCTCTGTCTCCATCTCGGGCAACCACCGAGAAGCCGATCTCCATTTCAAGCCCACTGACTCCCACAGCTACCTAGAATACACCTCCTCCCACCCACCTTCCTGCAAAAATGCCATCCCCTATTCCCAATTCCTTCGCCTCCGCCGCATCTGCTCCCAGGATGAGGCATTCCACTCCTGTACATCTCAGATGTCCTCGTTTTTCAAGGACCACAACTTCCCCCCCTCAGTGGTCGAGAATGCCCTCAACCGTGTCTCCCACATTTCCTGCAACTCATCCCTCATACCCCGTCCCCACAATAACAAAAAGAATCCCCCACGTGCTCACGTACCACCCCACCAACCTTCGGATCCAACACATCATCCTCCGACACTTCCGCCATCTGCAATCCGACCCCACCACCAAAGACATCTTTCCCTCCCCACCCTTATCTGCTTTCCGGAGGGACAACTCTCTCCGTGACTCCCTTGTCCGCTCCACACTCCCCTCCAGCCCCACCACACCCGGCACTTTTCCCTGCAACCGCAGGAAGTGCTACACCTGCCCCCATACCTCCTCCCTCACCCCCATCCCAGGCCCCAAGAAGACTTTCCACATCAAGCAGATGTTCACCTGCACATCTGCCAATGTGGTATACTGCATCTGCTGTACCCGTTGTGGCCTCCTCTACATCGGGGAAACTAAGCGGAGGTTCGGGGACCGCTTTGCAGAACACCTACGCTCGGTTCGCAATAAACAACTGCACCTCCCAGTCGCGAACCATTTCAACTCCCCCTCCCCCTCCCATTCCTCAGACGACATGTCCATCCTGGGCCTCCTGCAGTGCCACAACGATGCCACCCGAAGGTTGCAGGAACAGCAACTCATATTCCGCTTGGGAACCCTGCAACCCAATGGTATCAATGTGGATTTCACAAGCTTCAAAATCTCCCCTCCCGCTACCGCATCCGAAAACCAGCCCAGCTCGTCCCTGCCTCCCTAACCTGTTCTTCCTCCCACCTATCCCCTCCTCCCACCTCAAGCCGCACCCCCATCTCCTACCTACTAACCTCATCCCGCCCCTTTGACCTGTCCGTCCTCCCTGGACTGACCTATCCCCTCCCCAACTCCCCACCTACACTCACTTTTACTGGCTCCATCCCTGCCTCCTCGACCTGTTTGTTTCCTCTCCACCTATCCTCTCCTCTATCCATCTTCTATCCGCCTCCCACTCTCTCCCTATTTATTTCAGAACCCCGTTTCCCCTCCCCATTTTCTGATGAAGGGTCTAGGCCCGAAACGTCAGCCTTTCTGCTCCTATGATGCTGCTTGGCCTGCTGTGTTCATCCAGCTCTGCACCTTGTTGTCTCTGAGTAAAGAATAGGTCGTGGATTGACCTGCCTGTTTGGAAATAAATGCTCGAGATAAAGGAAATCTCTGGAATGAAGTTGCAAGGCATCAACTGCCTGATTTATTAACAAACATAAATGCATGAATTTAGTTTTTTTTTCGTATTTGTGAGGATTTTCATCTGTAAATTCTAATGCATTGATACGATGGTTCTTGATTTAATTTTTCTGACAATTTGATATACACTTTAATTTTTGCTGTACTTTTGTCTCAGATATACTAACAATCATTTGGTAGACAGGTTAGCAAGTTTAGATCACATGGGATAGTGAAGAGTACAACGGAATCTTGATCAACTGGGCTGATGGGCCGAGGAATGGCAGATGGGGTTTAATTCAGATAAATGTGAGGTATTGCACTTCAGTAAGAGAAAGCAGGGCAAGACTTACGCAGTTAATGATAGGGCCCTGGGGAGAATTGTCAAACAGAGAAATCTAGGGGTGCAGGTACATAGTTCTTTGAAAGTGGCATCACAGGTAGGCAGGGTGTTAAAGAAGGCATTTGGCACACTTGACTTCATCGGTCAGAGCGTTGAGTACAGGGGTTGGGGTGTCATGTTACAGCTGTAGAAGACATTGGTAAGGCCACATTTGGAATACTGTGTGCAATTCTGGTACCCTGCTATAGGAAGGAAGTTATTGAACTGGAAAAGGTACAAAAAAGATTTGTACCGAGATTGGAGAGTTTTATTTATAAGGAGAGGTTTGATAGGCTGGAATTTCATACCCTGGAGCATGGAGGCTGAGGGGTGACCTTATAGAGGTTTATAAAATCATGAGGGGCATAGATAAGGTGAATAGCCAAGGTCCCAGGTTAAGGGAGTCCAAAATTAGACGGCATAGGTTTAAGCTGAGAGGGGAAAGATTTAAAAGGGGCCTGAGGGGCAACTTTTTCACTTTTACAATTAGAACATTAAAAAGACATTGAGACAGATGCATGGATAGGAAATGTTTCGAGGGGTTTGGGCCAAATACAGGCAAATAGGACTAGTTCAGTTGAGGAAACCGCGTCAGCATGGACAAGATAGGCAGAAGGGCCTGATTCTGTGCTGGGGTATGACTCTAAGACTACTTGACTATTGCTAAAAACTGAAACATTTTGTCAAAGATTTTGTCTTACAGTCATTGGAACAATTCAAAGCAAAGGGCAAACAACATTTAGCTTTTATGAGAGAGAGTTCTGATTTGTTGACAGGTAGACTCCAAAAGGGACATTGTAATAGAGAATGCACTAGTTAATTGATGATTGACAGTTAATTGTCAAGCTTTGTTTATTTTAAGCTACACAGGTTAATTATAATTTGTCATGGCATTGCCCTGAGAAACAAATCAGGGAATGGCTGTCATCTATTTTGTTGAACTGAAACAGTTACAGTGTGTGAACTTTCTATCTGCATGGAACATGGCCCTGTGTATTATTATACCCAGGGTGACCTCACTTAAAGTCAATGTGGCACTCATGAAAATCGTAACTTTAAGTGAAAAGACTTTAAATGAGGCAGTAATTTATAGGACTTAATGTTAAAACTGGAATCAGGTTCTTTTGGACCTTCCTTAGCAGATACAGGGTGGACAATGGCCTAGCAGTATTATTGCTAGATTATTAATCCAGAAACCCAGATATTGTTTGGGGAGTCGGATACGAATCCTTCCATTGCAGATGGTGGAATATGAATTCAATGAAAAAGAAAATCTGGAATTAAGAATCTACTGATGACCATGAAATTATTGTTGATTGATGGAAAAACCCACCCGGTTCACTAATGTTCTTCAGGGAAGGAAATCTGCCATCCTCACCTCGTCTGGCCTACATGTGACTCCAGAGCCAAAGCAATGTGGTTGACTCTCAATTGGCCTCTGTCATGGCCTAGCAAACAATTCAGTTGTACCAATCACCACAAAGTCTCAAAGAAATGAAACCGGATGGATCACCTGGCATCGACTTAGGCACCAGAAAAGACAATGGCAGAAACAGGCCTATCGACCCTGCAAATTCCTCCTCACTAACATCTGGGGCTTAGTGCCAAAATTAGAACAGCTGTCTCACAGACTGGTCAAACAACATACTCGCAGAATTATACCTGACAATGTCACAGATATCACTGTCCCTGGATATGCCCTGTCCCACCAGAAGGACAGATTCAGCAGACGTGGCGGCACAGTCAGGAGGGAGTTGCTAAGGGAGTTGGCAACATTGACTCTGGACCCCATGAAGTCTCATGGCTTCAGGTTAAAGCAAGGAAACCTCCTGCTGATCACCATGTACTGTCCTCCCTCAGCTGTTGGATCGGTACTCCTCCAAATTGGACAACAGTTGGAGGAGGTACTGGGGATGGCAAGGGCACAAAATGTACTCTGGATGGGAGATTTCAATGATCACCATCAAGAGTGGATTGGCAGCAGTGCTACAGATCGAGCTGGACGGATCCTAAAGGACATAGCTGCTAGACTGGGTCTGCGGCTGGTGGTGAGAGAACCAACAAGAGGGAAAAACATACGTGACCAACCTGCCGGCTGCAGATGCATCTGTGCATGACAGTATCAGTAAGAGTGATCATCGCACAGTCACTGCAGAGATGAAGTCTCACCTTCATGTTGAGAATAACCTCCATCATGTTGTGTAGCTCTGTCACCGTGCTAAATAGGACAGACTTTGAACAGGTCTAGCAACTCAAGACTGGATATCTATGGACTGTAGGCCATCAATAGCAGTAGAATTGTACTCCAGCACAATCTGTAACCTCATGGTGTGGTATATTCCCCACTCAGCCACTAACATCAAGCCAGGGGATCAACACTGGTTCAACTGGAATGGCAAGAGGGCATGCCAGAAGCAGCACCAGGCATACCTGAAGATGAAGTGTTAACCTGGTGAAGCCACCAAACAGGGCTACTTGCACACCAAACAGCAAAAGCAGCAAATGATAAACCGAGCTAAAAAATCCTAAAACCAACAGATCAGATCTTAGCTCTGCAGTCCTGTCACATCCAGTAATGAATGGTGGTGGATGATTAAACAACTCACTGGCGGAGGTGGCTCCACAAATATCCCCATCCTCAATAATGGAAGAGCCCAACACATCAGTATAAAAGATAAAGCTGAAGCTTTGCAGCTAAATTCACCCAGAAGTGCTGAGTGGATGATCCATTTTGGCCTCCTCCAGTTGTTCCCAGCATTACAGATACGAGTCTTTAGCCAATTTAATTCACTCCACATGATATCTACAAACAGTTGGAGACGTTGGATATTGCAAAGGCTATGGGCCCTGACAACATTCTGGCAATACTATTGAAGACTTGTGCTCCAGAGCTTGCTGCTCCCCTAGCCAAGCTGTTCCACTACAGCCAACAATGTGGGAAATTGCCAAGGTATGTCCTGTACATAAAAATGCAGGACAAATCAAACCCAGCCAATTACCAGCCCATCAGACTATTTGCGATCATCAGTAAAGTGATGGAGGTGTCACCAACAGTGCTATCAAGCAGCACCTGCTCAGCAATAACCCTGCTCAGTGACGCCCAGGGCTACTCAGCTCCTGACATTATTACAGCCTTGGTTCAAACATTGACAAAAGAGCTGAATTCCAGTGGTGAGGTGAGAGTGACAGCCCTTGACATCAAGGCTCTCTTCGACTGAGTGTGGCATCAAGGAGTCCTAGCAAAACTGGAATAAATGGGTATCGGGGACAAACTCTCCTCTGGTTAGACTCATATCTGGCACAGATAAAGATGGCTGTGGTTGTTGCAGGTCAGTCACCTCAGTTCCAGGCATCCCTGCAGGAGTTCTTCATGGTAGCATCTTAGACCTAACCGTTTTCAGTTGCTTTATCAATTACCTTCCCTCCCCATAAGGTCAGAAGTGGGGATGTTAGCCAATGATTGCACAATGTTCAGCACCATTCATGACTCCTCAGATAATGAAGCAGTCTGTGTCCAAATGCAACAAGATTTGGACAATATCGAGGCTTGGGCTAACAAGTGGCAAGTAACATTCGTGCCACACAAATGCCAAGCTGAAACCATAACCAATAAGAAACAATCTAACTACCACCCCTTGACATTCAATGGTGTTACCAACATTGAATCTCTTACTATCAACATCCTCAGGGTTACTATTGACTACAAACTCAACTGGACCTGTCACCTAAACACGATGGCTATGTATATTTGGAAAAGCATGGCCTAATTAGACACAGTTAGCATTAGTTGCTGCAGGGCAGGTCATGTCTTATTAACTTAATTGAATTTTTTGAAGAGGTGACAAAGATGATTGATGAGGGTAGAGCAGTGGAAGTTGTTTACATGCATTTCAGTAAGGCTTTCAACAAGGTCCCTCATGGTAGGCTCATCCAGAAGATTAAGATGCATGGGATCCACGGTGACTTGGCCATGTGGATTCAGAATTGGCTTGTCCATAGAAGGAAGAGGGTAGTGGCGGAAGGGTGTTTTTCTGGGTGGTGTTCCACAGGATAAGTGACTTCGATGAAAATGTAGACAGTGGATTAGTAAGTTTTCAGATGATACAAAAATTGGTGGAGTTGTGGATAATGTAGAAGGTTGTCAAAGGATAAGTAGGATATAGATCAGTTGCAAATATGAGCGGAGAAATGGCAGATGGAATTTGGTTCATGTAAGTGTGAAGTGCTGCACTTTGGGAGGTCAAATGTTAAGGAAACGTATGCAGTTAATGGTAGGACCCTGAACGGTATTGATGTATGGAGGGATCTTGGGGTCCAAGCCCATAGCTTCCTGAAAGTAGCCACACAAGTAGATAGGGTGGTAAATAAGGTGTATGGTATACTTCCCTTTATTGGTCAGGGAATTGAGTACATGAGTCAGAATGTCATGTTGCAGCTTTAAAAGACTTTGGTTAGGCCACACTTACAGTATTGCGTCCAATTCTGGTCACCACATTACAGGGGTGGTAGTGAAGACAGACATGATAGGGATGTTTAAAGGACTTTCAGATAAGCACATGAATATGCAAGGAATGGAGGGATATGGACCAAAGGCAGACAGAAGTGATTGGTTTAATTTGGTGTTATGTTCAGCACATCATCACGGGCAAAAGGGCCTGTTCCTGTGCTGTACTGTTCTATGTTCTAAATAGTAGCGAGTAACTCACATCCTGACTCCCAAAGCCTATCCATCATTCATAAGGCACAAACCAGGAGTCTGACGGAATATTCCCCACTTGCTTGGATGGATGCAGCTTCAACAACACTCAAGAACTATCCAAGATAAAGCAGCCCACTTGATTGGCACCACATCCACAAGCATCCAGTCCCTCAACCACCAACATTCAGTGTGTACTATCTACAAGATGGACTGCAAAAATTCACTAAAGATCCTCCGACAACACCTTCCAAACCCACCACCACTTCAATCTCGAAGAACAAGGGCAGCAGATACATGAGAACACTACCACCTTCAAATTCTCTTCCAAGCTTCTAACCATCGTGACTTGGAAATATATTGCTGTTCCTTCATTGTCACTGGGTCAATATAATGGAATTCCCTTCACAAGAGCATTGTGGTCAATCCACAGCAGATGAACTACAGCGGTTCAAGAAGGCAGCTCACCACCACATTCTCAGGGGCAACCAGGGACAGGCAATGAATGCGGGCCAGCCGGTGATGCCCACATCTCACAAATGATTGAATAAAAAGAACAATATACCTATACCCTCTCATTTGCACTACAGAACCAACTTTAATTCATTCCTAAATTGGTAAACTAAATAACTTGTGAAACTAAATATAAACAAAAATATAAATAAAAAAATGTAATATTCTACTTTACAATACATTTCTCTAAGGGTGGACCCATGGGCCACAGTCAGAGGTCTGCTCACGGGGTCTTTGGCAATTGGACTCTGGGCCACATGCTGGGGTCCTCAGCTATTCTTTACCATGTTGTAGTTGCTGACTAGTGGTGATTTTTTGGAGGCTTATGACCTGTCGTGTTGACCATTGCCATATCTGGCGTCCACTCGGTCCATACTTGGTGGGACTCCGCTTCTTGGCTGGTTGATGTTAGTGTTGGTGGTGCCTGGACCTGCTGGCAAGAGAGGTTGAAGACGAGGATGCTGCTGATCCTGAACACTGTCAGCATCTCACTTTCTGAATGTGTGCCTCCAACATGTCTGAGTGGATCCTGGAAACAGTGACTGCCTGTGTAAGCTCTCAGACAGATGGTTTGGGCGACACCTCCAACAAGTGGTCAGGGACCTGGATCTGTGGAAGCTCCCTACTGAAGGTCTCACTCAGTAGTGAAGTATTGGAGAGGTCACATTTTGGAAGACTAGCAATGCCCCAGGTCTGTGGGAGGAAGAGGTATTGCCAAAATGCCATTTATCGGATCAAATAGGATCCTGCAGTAAACAACATTAAAACACATCTTAAAATGCTCAAAACAACACTCAAAGAGAAAACACTAAATGCAGAGTCACTGTGATTCCACAGTTGGACAGCATTTGCTGAATAATTTTAAGTGTGCAAACAATTATGCTGATAACCAATTTAGGATTGTCAGTTGGGCTCACAGTGTGGTGTACATATGCACACCGGTATGCTATATAATTAAATGCATAGGTCCCTCTTCTTTATAGTTGAAAAGAATATATACTCTGCCTGTCTCAATTCAACAAAATATTTAACAACCATTTTCTGGTCATTCCTCTCGGCAATGCCTTGTCCAATCAGAGTCAACCTTTCTTTTTTGAAAATGTAAACAAACTGTTTGACAGTTCACAGTCAGTCATCATCTAACTGGTGAATTCTCCATGAAAATATCTTTACCAATCTAATCCACTGCAGACCAATCATCGCCCTCTTCTTAGATAACAAGTTGTAGAGCTGGATGAACACAGCAGGCC